>NC_134705.1:193928022-194175522 GCF_043290135.1 Rhipicephalus microplus | reverse complement strand
AAAAAAGGGGGAGGGGGTGTACGAACCATCGTTAAAACTACAGGCCCAGTAAACAAAAAAAAAGAAAACTAGGAAAAGTTGTATCGTGAGTACACGTGTTCTGTAATAAGTGTGCTTAGTGACACAGAGTAATTAAAAACTGCCGATCAGACACGGATATTCACAACGCTGAAGCGATCCTGGAGAACAAACACTCGGCGTAATTAAGACAGCGAATCAAATCGAACGACCAGTGTTGCCCGTCCACGTGGAAATCCCGCCTTGTGTTCACTATACGGGGAAAGATGGACGACGATAGCGAGCGTTTCGTATACACAAGAGGAGCGCGCACCACGTGACACAACACACGCTGCACACTGCAGACTGCAGCGGCTCCAATTAGTATCGCCGCGCAGGACCTAATGGCAGCGCGCGTCAACTAATTGAAATCGATAAAACGTACGTGAGGACGCGGAGGCCTGGGACGGCAAAGGTTTAGAAAAAGAAGAAAGAAAGAGAGAGAGAGAGAGAGAGAGAGGTATGCTACACGCGCGCGTCGATGCATCACGGGAAGGGTGAGAGAGAGGGAGCTGGCGACACGTCGAACAAAAAGTACAGCCGAGCCGTTACATTCGCCAGCCAGCCGTAATACACCAAACTTTGGTAAAGGAGGTCAGAGAGGAAAGCTCAAACAGACCGACCGTATAGCGCTATTATTAATCTTGCGCGCATACAAGGTCGTCTCGGAGACGTCTTTCGGGGTACTATACGTCAAGCCCTGTCGTGGGGGGGCAGCACGTATACGTAACTATAGGTGTGGACGTTGCAGACTATTTTGACAACTATTATAATCATCGTTTGCTAAGAACTGGACATGCACGATGTCACACATCGCGTAGAACACACTGCAAGCACCAAAGTTCACGTACGCCCTTACGATACCGTATACGTGCAGCCTGTAGACATAGATTCCTTGAACCGACACGTAGCCTGCGCAGATTAAGTGAGGTCTGTTGTCGTTTTACGCTCCGTGTTCCATGGGAGAAAGAAATTCCGGGATTGGGGACCCGGTGCAACACCCCTGGCTACACCACTGTCTGAAAGGCTAGCTTCTTCTTCAAGATTCTTAACCATAGCTCCGCAGCTGGTTCCAGCCTCACACCACTGCATGGCAGGGGCGTAGACAGTGGTGCGAGGACGTAGACAATGTTTTTGTGTGTGTGTGGCGGGGGGGGGGGGGGACTCTCTTTGATTTGGCGGGAAGCACCCCTCAAAGTGGTCATTTTTTGCTCTGTCGCCATGGCGAAAAAAAGTTTGGGGGGGGGGGGAGGGCACACAGCCTCGGTGCACCACCCTCTGACTACGCCAATAACCACTGGCGCAAGCAGTGCACATTTTATTTACCATTGGAGCCATATTCTGTACTGACGTACGGACACATTCGAAATGCCCACTTAACAAAGACTACCCGTCGCGGTGGTCTAGTGGCTAAAGCACTCGGCTGCTGACCAGCAGGTCGCGGGATCGAACCCCAACAAGCTGGAAGGCCGTGTGCCGAGATTTAAAGAACCGCGGGTGGTCGAAATTTTTATAGTCCTCCACTATACGACGTCGCTCATAGTCATCTCGTGCTTTTGGGACGTTAAACCTCAACAGTTATTAATTTACCAAAGACGGCCGGTCCGTTTATCCGACACAACACCTCGACCACCGTATGTAGCCCCCTTTCCAACCGCAACACGGTAACGGCGCAGACAAACAAAAGCAAAACAAGGCCGCGTATAGAGAGAGAAATCAATGGCTGCACGCGATAAAGTGCCCAAGTGGTTCAGTGCGAAAGCGACGAGCACGACGTGACAATGAGAATCGCCGCCCTACCCTGCCTCTCATTTCGCTCTGGCTTCTTTTTATGTTCTTACTATTTTTGTTATCACGAAGCTATCAGTACGAGAGCTATGACTAGAACGGCGAGTCAGCACCAATCAACGTAAAGCGGTGCTGTCGGCGGCGACAAGTTAAAGAGAAAAAAAAAATGCTGAGTAGCGTGGAAATCTCAGATGAAATGGAACTTCTGCCGAGTCAAAACGATCTGCAATCCACGGAGGGGCGAGTGTCGTATTCACTCTTATAGTTTCCTTTCGCTGTTTACAAACACAGACCCTTGATGTCTTCCGGTTTCGTCCACCTATGTGCCTGAATAGCATATATAGTTGTGCAGGAAGAGCGTTAGAAAGTAGCCCGCTGATTTTCTACATTTTCCTTCCAACATTTGGCAAAATATATTTTAATAAATGTTCTTTTCAGCTACATAAAAACTACCAGGAATTGCCTTGAACATTACGCACGTTCTTTTTATCTAAAAAACTAATAAGAGAGTTTCCTTATCCTTGAACAAACGTGAAAACGTCCTTTCAGTTTCGACGTTACGAGCTGGTTAATGAGGTGATCGGAAGTTTTTTTGGGGGCACAACGCTTGCAATCTTGAAACCGTCTTAGTTTTCTTTGCATAACAACCATCATTAGCTATGCATGCATAAAGCTTAAGAGACTAAATTGTAGCTGTGAGAGGGTTTAGATTGGTAAACGATACCCTGAATATTCTTGTCTTTATTTTACCGTAATAGCTTTACTAATAAAGGAGATAGAGTGAGTGTGAGAGTGAGTGGGTGTGTGACTGCTGGTTGTCAGTGATTGATTATTAGTGTTAAGTGAGTGTCAGCAAAAGTGAGTCCATAATCCACGAACGCGAATATCAGTGAGTTAAGTGAGTGAGTGCGAATGTGAGTGAACGATTGAGTGTAAGTGTGAGTGAGTAAGCGTTAAAGTCAGTTAGTGAGTATGAGTGTAAATACGTTTCAAATTTCGGACAACGAATCCCATTCGGGTACAAATATCGCTCACAATCGTTCACCTCTAGTCCAAGAGCATAACTTATTCGACTACATTTTAACAATGCTACAGCAGACAACGAATGCGATGTGTCGCACTGAACACACGAATTCGACGATAGATGCCACGTGCAAACAGGGCCATGAAAAAAAAGAAGAAGAAGAAGACCGCATGTACACCAAACAAAGAGGCATCACTGCCGTACAAGCCGTCTGCGCGTGTAAGCGGGACATCAAGGTGAGAAGAAAAAAAAGGCACAGCCGTTCCTCTACCGGAAACAGCAATTATACAGGTGTTCATCGCCGCCTCGGTACATACGGCACGGACGCCCTGTTGCACAAAAACACGTGTACATCTCGCATTCATTAGGACCAGGTCCCCGCCATTCGCAGACGCTAAACGTTAGATAAAGAAAAACGCTGCATAAACCCCTTACAATGTTTTAGCGTTCTGTTCCAGCACAGTATTATGACGTGCGGTCCGAGTTTCCGCTAACGGCCTGGCCCACAACAAAAAAAAAAGAGGGGGGGGGGGAGAGAAGCTCACACTCGCCGTGTAAAGCTTAAGAAACAGCGAGGCTGGTTAGTGCTATGTAGGGCCTAAAGTGGCCTCCCATCTAACATATCATAAAATATCAGAACCATCGCAGATGGCTGAGTAGTGTACAGACCTATAAACTGTCCTATAGCGACCACTTCGTCCTTCAAAATGACCTTCGCATTACCTCTAACTGGCGTAACACTCGGTTCATGACCCTAAATACTAGTGAATGTAAAGTTGTTTCATTTGGACACAAACAAGTAATATCTAACTTTACTTACCACATACGAAGCAACTTCTTACGAATATCTGCGCGTCCACCTTATAATAAACAAGCACTTTCCTGCATCGAACACATCACTGCTGTTTCTGCAAAAGTCTCCCGAACACTAGGCTGTTTGCGCCGAAACTTTCGTCAATGTATCTTTAAAGTTCGCAAACTGTCCGGCCTAACTTTCATCCGCCCACGACTTGAATACCCCTCGTCTGTTTGGTCCTCGTCCGCTCATTATCAAATTATTATGATTGCAGCAATTCATAGCATAGCCGCCCGTTAGATCTCCAGCATCTACTACAATCATTCCAGTGTGACTCAGCTTAAAAACAATCATTCACTACAACCATTACACGTTCGTCGTCAAGTGTTCCTTGTTATGTCTGTTTAATAAGTACGTCTACGGTAACAAAACCTCATCGTTACAACTTGAACCCCTCTTCGCATCACGCAGGTTACATAATCATCTCCGGCGTCTCTCTTAATGATATGGTGGTTTTGGGATGTTAAACCCCACATATCAATCAATCACATGATCATCTCAGCTTCACCCGCAGCTTTGGTAATACACACGTCCTTAACACATCAGTACGACCGCATCCCATCCGCATGTGCAATGACATTCCCAAAGATATCGCTTCTGGTAATAAGTAACCCTAACGATTTTCGATACAAACTTTAAATACATTTTTTCAATATATCATCCAAATTTTCCTTTTTGCTTCTTTATCGTTTAAATTTCGAGCTCTTCTATATTGCGCGAAGTGCTGTGCATTCTTTTAATTAACTTGGTGTAATATGCCCTTTGTGAACTGTTCAGTTACGATGACTGAATGCATTGTTAATTTTTTTACGAACTACTTGGTCGTTATTATTAACGTGCACTCTAGCATTGTTCTTGATGAGCTTACTTCTGATTTTCACTCCAATCCCTTCTTACTCAATGTCTTCTAGCCTGTAAGGTTTTTTTTTTCAATAAATAAATACACAAATTAAAAAATGGCGACGTTACCTGATATTTTGCACACCCCTTCCCCTCCTTCTATACCTTCCCTATCCCGGCCCTTGCCGGACCAAACTTCGTGACCCCCCCCCCCCCCCCCCCCCCCCCGCTAGCTGAGGTGAGTTTGAGACCCCTGATGTAAACCAATAGGAGGCTTGCTCTGACGTCAGCGAAACAGCCATGTTGAAGCATGAACGTGATGGAGCGCGAACATTTCTATGCCACGTTAGTGTTATTGGTACATCGCATGTAAGTGCTTCCGTTGTTCGTGTACAAAGGCCCAAAAACGTTCTAGCGACGTCGCCATCCCAGTGAAGCGGGTTAATAACCACGCGATTATACTGCCCTGACGCCATCTAAGCCGCCATGTTGGAGCCATATAGTTTCATATATATTCACTAGAGAGATTTCATTGATTGATATGTGCATGGGTTTAACGTTCCGAAACTACCATTTTATTATGGGACCATCTGGGGTTCCTTAACGTGCACCCAAATCGAGAATACGAGGCTTCAGCATTTTCGCCTCCATCGAAAATGCAGGCACCGGGGTTTCGATCCCGATATTCGCTAGAGAAAACTCTGGCGCTATAGTGCCTATGGGGGCTGCAACGCACGGCACTTCATCCAGCATGGGAATGATTTGTATTACACACAATTTGTCTCACCGTCCATCCAATCGGCTCCATGTGACTTAGAAGTGTGGCAGTTTGGGCTAGTTGGTATGACAGGACGATAGTTATAGAACGAGAACAGAACGACGACAAAAAAAAGACAAGGACACCGCGGCCGGGATCCACTTTTGGCGCAAGACGAAGTTCAGCTTGAACAGTTACGCTGCACCACTTTGACCTTTTAGGGGCGAAGCTGCTTATAGCGGCACCCGTTCGTCCCTCGTAGCCGTTGCAGTGTGTAACAAGTATAACATTTTGACCACCAAGGTGGTACGGGTGAGAGATTTACGGGTGCGGGTACGGGTGCGTTGTTGAACAATAAAAGATAGTGCTCAATGTACATGCCAATGGCTGCTGAGGGGGAACGAGAGACAGGAGCATTCGGCTTTTAGTTAACGCGCACGCTGCGATCCCCATTAGCAGCCATTGGCATGTACATTGAGCACTATCTGACAGGAAAAGGTTGCTACGTTATACTAGCTGGGTGTAACCTCCTAGGTTTTAGAAAGGTTTAGCGAGCGTTGGGCCGCAGTGCCATGAATACAGTGAACTAGTATATACCATCAACTCGAGGTGGTTGAAGGTGGGAAGTAGACACGAAGCGCATGCCGTAAGAAATTGTGCGTGTGCCACCTCTCGTTTAGTCCTTGGAGTGTCCGCTGGATCTGCGCAAGGCAGCTGTGCAAGCTGTTTCATTAATTTCGATTAGTACTTGTTCTGCGCTAATGTAGATACCACGCATATTTAAAATTAAAGGTTCATCTATCCCACCCAAATTATGTCTCTGAGCTAAGCAGTGACGTCAGACTCTCCGAGGGAATTTACCAAACCGTTCAAGTTTCAGATTTAACACCAGCGATAACAGCGTGTGTCTATACGCAGACTCCAACTATCTGAATCGCATCAAGATTGTTACTCCTTACGTTCCGTGAAGTTGAATTACGGATGCAGCACTAGTATACTTTTAGCGGGACGGCTCAGTGCTCTCCCATAGTTGAGTACGAAGTACTCGAAATCGTTTAACATTTTTTTTTCTAAACACAGTTCTAGGTTTTAGCGGGGAAGACACACAGCCCTCCCATAGTAGAGCACCTAGTGCTCTAAATCGTTAACTACTTTTTCCAAAACACACATGTCCTGCGGCTGATTGGGGGACCCTATTTTGGCGATACGGCCTCATCAAGTGTGAGGCCCATGGGACGGCCTTTAGGCCGCGTTCCCACTGAGCATTCCGGCCGCCGAAAGTGCTCCGAATCCGGTTCGGCGGCGGCAAGTTCCGCCGAAAGGGCCCTCTCCGCGCCGATCGCTCTCGGACCGATTTTTGCGGCGTCGGCCGCCGAATCGGTCACCGCGGACCAATAGGAGCGCTAGTCAAGGAATTCAGAAAAATGGCGGCCAAGCCCTACTCGTTATGCCGCAGTGCACGTAACTGAATGTTGAAACCAACGGGAGTTTAACCTACTCTGTGAATACTTCACGTCCGTATTTCGTGGAAGAGGTGACCGAGCTTGCTGTTGGCGTGACCGAGCTTGTTGCGGTCTTGCGGAGCAAAACGAACCCACCAACGCCGCTGGCGTCGGTGGTTTTTCTGCTCTTCGTGCATTACAAGACAGCCACTTGCCAGCAAAGTAAGCAGTACTGTCTTTTCTTGCTTCTTGCGTACGAGAATCGTCGAAGTATACACCACCGGATAGCGTAGTGGCATTTGCGAGCCGCGACAACAACCGGGTGACAGCGCATCTATCCCGCGTTCGCCCCGTAGTAGATGGCATATTCGGCGGCGCGGGGTGCGTCCAGTGCGAACGACGCTGCGTTTCGGCGGCAGGGGAATTTCGGTCGCTGTAGAGAGCGGATGTTTCAGTGTGAACTAGGCATTAGCTCTCCCATAGAAGAGTACCTGGTACTCTAAATCGGTACCCGCTTTTTTTTTTTCTAAACTCACCAGCGGTGCAGACACTCGGGAGTCAGTTTAATGCTATCCCATAATAGAATACATCATACTCTAATTCGTCAAACATTTTTCTAAACACATTGACTGTTGGGCGAGTTGAAATTTTGACATAGAAACCATCATGAGAACGCAACTGAACACGACACACAAAAGAAACAGACTGTTTCTTCTTGTGTGCCGTGTTCAGTTGCGCTGTCATGATGGTTGCTATGAACTGACTTCACGTTCCTAGTAAAGTATACGTACTACTCTAAATCATCCAACAATATTCTAAACAGAGTTAGAAGACTCATTATCTAACACGGACGGCTTTGAGGCCCTCTCTTGTAGAGTACGCAGTGCATTAAATCGTTCACAATGTGTACGCGTCACGTCATTAGGGAGAGCACATAGTGCTATAAATCGTCAATTATTTTCAGGAACGAAGCTCTTTAAGGCGCGGGTCGTGCGTCTCCAGTATGTAGTAGCCAGCTCTCGTTTTGGTCCTCGGAATGTCCGCTAGATGGCGGTACTTGGAGTGTCCACTCGGCGGACGAACGGACGGACCCGAAGTGACAGACAGACAGACAGACAGACAGACAGACAGACAGACAGACAGACAGACAGACAGACAGACAGACAGACAGACAGACAGACCCGAAGAGACAGATTCTCTCCCGAAGTGGTTCGCGAATGTGACTGGCTGAGAAGATGGAGCGTGCCTACCGACGCGAAGGTGGCGCAATTGGCGCCAATTGACAAGCGCCCGAACTGCGCACAATCAGTGACCACCAAGCGCGCGTCATTTGAATGTGTTGCTACTGAAGATGCGTGGCACCTTGTTTGGGCGCACCTTACGGCTACAGCGCTGTCGCAAAAGGAATAACGGCGTGTTTGCGCAATCGTCACTCGTGGTCACAATGTGTACACGATTTGGAGACGTCCGTGCCGAACTCGTCGACAACCACAGCGAGAAGTGTTGTCGGAGGGGCCAAGCACGTGCACGGCGTCTTGTGCTCCTTTTTCCCTACACGCGTGGTTTCAGTTCCCTATACAACATGTATAGGGAATGCTGTTTCAACTCCAGTAACGTCGTCGACTATTCATTTGTTGGGCTAACTGTTGCACTCTTCGTTTTCAGTGGACCGGTGATGAATAGCCAAACCCGTCTTCGTGATGGGCCGTGACTACAGGACACACCACGACGACAGGAGACGCCAAAATGGCGATCCCCTAATATGATTCGCCCCTACACAAGCATTCTCCTGAACGGCCAAGACAGCTTTGAACAGCTCTTTTGTAGTCCCAAACGAGACACGGGCAGGAAAAGGCTCACAAGGACGGCACCTAACCCTGGAGGTGTAAGATAGTCTACAAAAGCAAGATTGGACTATAGGCTTGTTTTCTTCGTTGGATCAGTGGCTAAGTTGCTCGGCTACTGACTCGAAGGTCAAGGATTCGGTCCCGGCCTATTATTATTATTATTATTATTATTATTATTATTATTATTATTATTATTATTATTATTATTATTATTATTATTATTAGTAGTAGTAGTAGTAGTAGTAGTAGAAGTAGTAGTAGTAGTAGTAGTAGTAGTAGTAGTTTATATGCTAACATGGCACAAATCATGAGAAAGTGTAGAAATCCATCCTCCTCCACCGCTTCTTTTTCAGACGGTGGTTACTGCTTTTACGAATGCTACCGGGCTCTTTAAGCCACGCAGCACGTCTATACTGCCGGCGCCGCACCCTAACATGAATCACGCACAGCGAGCTTCGCGCGAGCGCAAGTGTCGGTATAACGGTGTAAGCATATACCTCTATAACGGTATACGCCTATACACAATGCGGAAAAGGCGCTGCATTGTCTCAGCGCGGACCACGTGCTCGATAAGTTTATCGCGCCGCAGAGCACTACTGCAGGCAGCTCGACACAAAGGAGGTGTTCTTCTGCCAAGCTTTGTCGACAGAAAAAGAAACAGGCATTTTGAAAAAAGGGAAACGAAAGTAATAAAGAAATGAGAAAAAAAAGAAGACGAAGCTCGCGCAGGCGATCGTGCGACGTGACATTGCAAAAGCAGCGTGAGCGATTGCGCTGAACGCCGTTGTTGCGCGCGTATGCAGGCGAGTGCAGAACAAGTATACGAAGTGTTGCGAAGCTGGAGATGTGAAAGAGAGAGAGGAGGAGGTGGAGGGAGGTTGGAACACCGGAGAGTGGAAAAAACCGTGTAAGCTGCTCATCGATTAAACCGCAGCTGGCATGATGAGAACAATACGAATGCAGCATACGAATACGCGAACGTATACACGCTTTTTAATATAGCGTGGGCGAAACGAAAAAAAAAGACGTCTTTTTAAATTTTATTTTAGTTTATTAATTTTTTTGTCATAGAGGACCTATCGAGGCAGTGCCGCGTTGCTCGACAGTTCTCATATATCACGAAAAAAAAAACAAGCAATAAAAAAGAAAAAGAAGACATATTGTGGGCATTTAGTATACCAATCCTCTTCATCTGTACATTATCATCATTATCATGTGTTGCTCATGCATCCTCATCGTTGTCACGTGGCATCATCATCTTGGTTCGTTCATCTCAGCTGTCGGCTGCCGGTTCCTCGGGCCTAATAAAGGTCTTCCAAACCAAGACTTCATAATATTCACAGTATATGGGTACCACACCTGTGCGAGCTAAAGTCTATATAGAGATTCTATAGATTACAAAATGGAAAACTGCACGAGTTCACACGCTCAAGCACGTCGTGGTGAATGCATCAAGACGAGCGCGAGGCTAGAACGTCTATAGTCGCGTTTATCGCGAGCCCCCCCCCCCCCCCCCTCCGTGTCTTTCACACAGTTCGCAAGAATATGCATCTTTCGTAGTAATTCCGTCCGTAAACTTCTCGTATAGAGATCTTCACGCTGGCTGATAGACAGTCATCGTAGGCAGCGCCAGAATGCATCCTCTCTAGGTGCGCTATAGATGGTTGCGAACCCAGCTATTTGAATGTTTCCGTATATAAGATGTCCTGTGACGACCACCTCTGACGAACGCCGGGGTGTGGGGTGTTTGCCTCAGGGGTGTAGCCAGGAGGGTAACCAACCGGGCCGGTGCCCTCTCCCCCCTAATATATGCGGTTTTTTTTTTCAACACGGCATAGACCGCACAAAATTGATATTTTAAGGGGTTTCACCCCCGATATCAAAAAGGTGCCCCCCCTCCCACCCAGAAAAAAAATTGCCTAAGCCCCTAGTTTGCCATGAACTGCGTGTATACCACCGCAACGCACGTATTACAGCGTGCGCCTCCTCCTCCTCCTCCTCCTCCTCCTCCTCCTCATCATCATCATCATCATCATCATCATCCTGACTGCGTCCACTGCAGGACAAAGGCATTTCCCATGTTCCGCCAGTCAACTCGGTCCTGTGCTTTCTGCTGCCATTTTATACCAACAAACTTCTTAATCTCATCCGCCCATCTAACTTTCTGTTGCACTAAGCAACCTGTTCGCGATAGGACAAAGTTTCCGGACATGACAACCGATTCATCATGAAGCAAACGCAGCGCGGTCACGGGCCCGCTCGACTTGGGGTGTTCATCAAACTCGAAATTTTCGGCGTGACCAAGTTCGCATTATCAGTTTGACGTCGCACTGACAATACCAACTTCACCGCACTAATACGTCACAAACTTGATGCTTGTGACGTCACAGACTTCAAGTCCAATAATAATATCTGGGGTTTTAAGTCCCCAAAAAACCAAGATATGATTATGAGAGACGCCGTAGTGAAGAGCTCTCGAAAGTTCGACCATCATCGCACAGTAGACGAGCCCCTACCATTTCACCTCCATCTAAATGCGACCCCCGCGGCTGGAATCGAACCCACGACCTTGGGGTCAGCAGCCGAGCAACGTACACCCACTGCTCCACCGCAGCGGACACAGACTTGAAGTCTGTGATGTCACAAGATTACAGTTGGTGCGGTTTACAGCGTCATTCTTACGCTTCGTCGTCGTGCACCTTCCCGCTTCCAAAACCACTTTCCCTTAAAAGCGAGCACGTTCGACATTGCAGACGAGTAGATGTATACGAACTACTAAACTACTTTAAATGCAAGCTGGTCCTGGGTGTTCCCTTGTGCTCAGAATGGCCGTCACCTCTCTGCTATCGGATAATAAACGCACCCCCTCTCTCCTTCCCTCCCTCTCCGTTCGCGCCGATAACGAAAACAATCCTCTCGAAAATCGTTGTTGTAATTACGATTCGAACACGAAAGCTCACAGAGAACAAACCAAAGAGACGCACACAAAAGTGATGGTACGTGTACGCGCAGACTGGGATTTTTTTATTTTTTTTAAAGCTATAAATAAGCTTACTAAGCCTACAAGCAGAACAGTTGGATGTACGGGGCTGTACATGTGACAGCGAGTGCGACGATCAGCAATGCGATCGGTCCGCAGGCAACTGCCTCCTCTCTTGTATACGCTCTTTCTAGCCGAGACCCTTTCTCAAAATTCATTTGGCATGCTGTCGCTCCACAGTGCTATTTCGTACACGTGTATACCACGTTCATTCGCAAAACAGGCGTACGAACACATGCGCCAGAAAAAAATAAAAAAAGAAGGAAAAAAAAGAAAGCTACGGCTAAAATAAGTCTCCGTGCGGACTTTTTTTTTTTTTTTGATCGTGTTTTGATCGTGTACTTCGTGTTGATCGTGTACTTCGTGTGTGCAACCACATGACGCGCACATCGGCCGGGACCGCTTACGCCGGTACTAGGCATGCGCGCTGTCTACGCCGAACGCCGAGAAAAGGGTTGTTTTCCACGAACTGCCTATACAGCGAGTGCAACGCACGAATTATAGTGTGCGCGGCTGCGCTAAGCAACCCGTTCGCGATCGCACAACGTTTCCGGTTGACAACTCTGTTCATTGCGATGCAAACGTAGCGTACGTGCAATCCCAGCCCCGCTATAGACGAGTGGCGTTCGTAGAAGTTCGTGTAATCGGCGTGATAGACTTATAATAGAGAGTTTTAGTACTGCGTACGCTGCGTACGTGGCGGCGTCGCGTACGTAAGGACGCCACGTTCTGCGTAGTGCGCATGCGCAGAACGCAACGCGCACGTATCGCGTTACGTACGCAGCCGCTACGTACGCACGCATGAGATGCGTGCGTGCGTACGTATGAGGTGATCGCGCCGCTCTCGAACAAGTTCGCGACAGCGCGAGACTTCGTTTTGCGAAATGGCGGCATCGAAGGCAAGCACCTATCGGCTCTGTGGCTTAAAATATGGCCATAATCTGGCTATAACACTTGGATTGGCTCCCAATGGCTGTCAACAACACGTATTTCTATTTTGATCTACTAGATGACGCAACACGCTTCAAGCTCGTTACGTACGCGGGTACTACGGCGTACTAAAAGCCGATTAGAGGCAAAGGACGCCACGTAACGCAAGGCGCTTGCGTGATGCGTACGTAGCACCATTCCGCAGTACTAAAACTCTCTAATAACGCGCAGACGATAAACATCGAAATGAGAGTGCGCGTCTGTCCATAGCTTTAGCGTCGTATTAAACCAAATAGTCTTCTAAAATTAACTAGAGGGTACTCTGGCGCTGCGATCGTTCAGCCACCCTTGCCTCTCCTGACAAAAAAGTTTCAAGCCACTCGAAGCCAAACGAAGCCGAAGTAACGAAGACTAGACAAATTTGTGTACTACCCATCATTTCCCCATGCTTGCTGAAGCGCCGTGCGTTGCAACTTCCATAGACACTGGCACCAGAGTTCCCTCTGTGGTATCCATAAGAAAGTCTATATATAAAACTTCTGTTTTGATATAACACCACTCAACACCAATCAATCCCATAACGAAACTGCCCCACCGCGGTGGTCTAGTGGCTAAGGTACTCGGCTGCTGACCCGCAGGGCGCGGGTTCGAATCCCGGCTGCGGCGGCTGCATTTCCGATGGAGGCGGAAATGTTGTAGGCCCGTGTGCTCAGATTTGGGTGCACGTTAAAGAACCCCAGGTGGTCTAAATTTCCGGAGCCCTCGACTACGGCGTCTCTCATAATCATATGGTGGTTTTGGGACGTTAAACCCCACATATCAATCAATCAATCATAACAAAACTGGCGACACACTTCGGTGCAGCAGTGCGGCTCACCGAGCACGATGGTGACATGCAGCTTCCGTAAAAGAGCACTGACAGGTATTTCACAGCTTTTTTTTTTTTTGTCGCAATAGATAGCTAACTACCCACTTATCCAGGCTGGAAAGTTCGCTTGTTCGAGTGCGCGACGGTTAATTATTTTGGAAAGGGTTTCATACCACTCAATCGCAGTTTCTCTTTCAGAAAGTGCCGAGTGAGGCGACAGCCAGAGTGTTTTTCGCGTAAACGTAGCTGGCTACATCATCATCATCATCATCATCATCATCATCATCAGCCTGACTACGTCCACTGCAGGACAAAGGCCTCTCCCATGTTCCGCCAGTTAACCCAGTCCTGTGCTTGCTGCTGCCAATTTATACCCGCAAACTTCTTAAATCTCATCTGCCCACCTAACCTTCTGTCTCCCCCCAACCCGCTTGCCTTCTCTGGGAATCCAGTTAGTTACCCTTAATGACCAGCGGTTATCCTGTCTACGCGCTACATGTCCGGCCCATGTCCATTTCCTCTTCTTGATTTCAACTATGATATCCTTAACCCCCGTCTGTTCCCTAATCCACTCTGCTCTCTTCTTGTCTCTTAAGGTTACACCTACCATTTTTCTTTCCATTGCTCGCGCAGTGGAAAGCTGGCTACATGAGCGCACAAAACTGGGTGCACAGAAGCCTAGCGCTCGTAACTCTTTTCAAGGAATGTGTAGGGAAAGAATGAACTTCCACCCAAATTTCGTTGCTTTGTTTTTCTTTTTCTTTTTTTGAAATATTATTCTTTATACAGCGAAAGCTGTGCATGGCAAGGAGAAACGAAAATCCGTTCGGCCGTGGTGTCATGAGCGGTCTCCATTGGCTGTGTTGTCAGTTAGGTGATTCCGAAGCACGCGCGCCATTGGCTGCGCTGTGAGTGACGTCGTCGCGCCGAACCCGCGTGCACCAGTTTCTCGTGAGACCCCAGCGAGTTGGCTCACGCTGTCGGACGCTACAACAACGCGGCGTAACTGTGATGATTGTGGGAGCGCATTCGGCGGGAGTTTTTCCGGCGGCACATTGACCTGGGCTGCCACGTCTGTGACCACCTGTGGTTACAGAACAACCACTGTGATTGACGCATTGCGAAACGAATTCAACCGCCCATTACATTCCTCCACGGCCGTGATCATACGAGGCACAATGTGCGGCATTTGAAAGGAATAGTGAACACCGTGGTAAACCCGAGCGAGAGGTGCGTCTAGTTTCATCAAGAAACACGAACGCGTAACCAGTAATTGTGAAACGATTCAATGCCACGTCGGGTTGAACCATGCTGCTAAACACAGGGGCCACACGTTTCAGTTTTCGCTGGTTAACCATTTGTACGGAGTGCTTACTTAGGCAGTGATCTTTTGCGTCAACTTCAGTTTCCTCTTTCATTAGGATCAGAGGCGGCGCCAGAAATTCTTAATTTTTTTTTTTTTTACTGGTGGAGGGGGGGGTGGGGGTGGGCACCTAAGACAAGTGAGTTGAGTTGCTACAGGGAGGCAGGGAAGCTAGGAACATATGCGTTCCGTTTTGATTACGCTTGATCTTGGGGGGGCAAATAGAAAGCAGCCGGCGGCCTAAAACATTGGGGGTGGAGCTCCAGCCCCCCCTCATGTCCCCCGCTTCCCTCACCCCTGATTCAGATTTTATTCATTACACGACGGGCAAAAACAACAAATTCTGTCCCCTATGCCACTTCAAGCGACACCTGATAAGAATGCACGTCACTCTACCTATCTGCTTATCTACCCATCAAAGCGTTGCGGGTGATTATGCGTTCATTCTCAAACCCGTAGCCCACGGCACACGCTCGCAAGGGTAGAGAACGGGGGGGGGGGGGGGGAGCTGCCTTTCTTTTATTTCATTTTCGTTTTATTAATTTCTTTCTTTATTTATCTGCTCTTCGCGTTTCGAATTTTCCGGTAACTGCCGCAAGAGGCCCCTAACCCAGCGCAGCTTGCATAGCGTTCCCGCTTTCTTGCCGATGTTGTTTTTCCGTTTCGGTGCAGTCGCCGCGAAGCTGCCTCGCTGCGGTTTTCATACGCCTACCCTCACTCACCCTCCGCCCTTTCCCTTTTACAACGATCGCGCTGGATGCTGCCTTCGTTTCCCACCTGCTGTGAGCCAACAGCTGCACGCTGCTGCTGCTGCTCGCTCGTTTTCTAGCCGCTGCTGCTGCTGCTGCTGCTGCTGCTGCTGCCGGCACTGCTTCTGCGTATGCTACGCGTTCTTTTTGCCGGATCCTGGACACGAGCCGATCCTTATCGAAATAGATTTAGGAAGCCCATAAAACGTCTCCAGCTAGATGTCTTGCAGACCACTTCGCCAATGTTGCCTTTTTTTATTGGCCCCTTTTGTGCCCATACAGTTCGCCAATATCACCGAGGCCGACTACAGACGATAAAAAGGTGTAAGGGCGTGGTGTTCGTAGATAAAAACTAGAAGAACAGACTTGGATAGTCTATAGGCCTAAATATGTGTCTAGACTTTGTGTCTGTATAGACTGTACATACATAGTCTGTCAATGTCCCGGAGGCCGACCAGTCGATCAATAAAGGTGTGAGGGCGTGGCTTTAATACATAAAACCCCTAGGAAAAGGAGGCTTGGATTGTCTAAAAAGACCAGTGCAGGTTTCGTACCTGCACAGTCCGTTAATATCACATAGAACGACTAGTCGATAAAAAAGGCTTAAAGGCGTTGGTTGTGTTTGTAGATAAACCCTTTAGAAAAACTGGTTTGCCTAATCCTCAAGGACGTCTATACACTTGTTACAAAATGTTCACCAGACGCAGATACTTTGATTGCTCTGTTTTTACGTAATATGGCATACTAAACGTAATAAACTTATAGACACGAGACGGCAACGTTTTTTGGCTTAGTATTGTTGGGTGTGAAGTATCTAACTCAAACCTAGATGTTGTTAAGTAGTATGTCAACATTCCAAGACAAAAATTGACCAAGGATGGTTAATGACGCAAGTTCACATAAGCAATCTTATTCAAATGTCTCTGGACCATATTAGAACTGTCTGTTGGCGTGCGCGTACCACAAAAAGGACGAAACAGGCGGGAATTTTAATGACTCGCTTTGTTTTAGTTAGACACAAGATTATTACGAACGAACATATAATCAAGCCATGCCACAGAAACGCGCACACGGTGCAAAGGACAGGGTCAGAAGGTTGGCACTGCGTAGGTTTAACTATAGATGACCAACAAGCCCCTATCCACCATAATAAACCTGTGTCATGGGCCAGTAGAACTTGAAATATTTGTTATTCATCACATAGTCTGGTTTCCCGCTCACATGGGACCAGACGTACTGCCGGGTCACCTGAACCCAAACGAGATAGCCCACGACTGTGCGCGAGGTTTCACAAGCCGCGACGGGGTGGTCTCTCGGGTGGGTTCGGGAGAGCTCGTCCACAGTGATCCTCTCGTTACTTTTCACGAGATAACATCTCATTACAGAGGAGAGCGACAGACTTTTCCCTTTCCCCATCATAAGCTCCACAGATCACAAGCAAGCACGCTCCGCATGCTCCAGACGGGGTCTTACCCTCTAGGGGCTTTCTGAGCATGCTTCATCCGGATATTGATCCACTTTGCCCAGATTGTGGTGAATTTTGCTCTTTGAGTCACATGCTCTGGCAGTGCCCTGCGTTACAGGATTTTAAAACAGAAGAAGACTGGACGACGGCAATCACAGACCCCAGACAAGACGTCCAGCTTCAGGCTGCCCAGAGGGCCCGTGAACGAGCGGAGAGGCATGGCCTCTCTGTTCCGACATGGGACTAGCCAACGGCTGGGTGGGGACCTACATAGTTGGCCCGCTGCCTTGCCTCTCAGGACCAAATAAAGTTGTTTGTCCTGTGTCCTGTTGATTCGTCTCAAACTACTTAGCTCAGCTAGTGTTTCCGTATCGCCTTAGATATATATAGCTAGTATGCCGCTGTCAGAGTGGCAATAGGTCGATGATAAGTGTACGGGTGGAAGTGTGCGACCACGTAGACCAAATCCTTGTTAAAATGCACTATCATTGAGCAGCGTGCAATCGCCTTGCATGAGCGGCTGTTACAGAACAAATCGGTAATGAAAAGACCTTGGTTTGTCTCTATGTGGCTTAATGCTATGTCAAGACTTGGTGGTCTATAGGTGTGTCCAAAGTTGATTGCTTGATGCTCTGTCACAATTTGATGACTTATTGCTGTGTCACGACACTCCCACATCAAAGAACATTTCAATTTGTTAACAAAAACATTCTGATTAATGTCACATCTCTTGTCGAGCCATAGTGCATTCCGATAATATATTGCCAAAAGTAGTGGCAAAAACACATATTAGCGCATCCACATATTAGCGCATCCAACATCTTACTGATGTATACGACCAAATCCAGTCTTAGTTGACCGAAAAGGGCCTTAATTCGATGGCCCAGAGAACTTACGAAAGCGTTTAGAATGTCAAAAATAACTAAAGTGGTTGTGTCAGTCATAGTTCGGTAGTGTCGCTCAAGAAGATAAATTGTTAGATATGACGTGGTAATCAATATTTCTTGTTTGGGGTTACGGTGGACAGTGCACCTGCGCATGCCGGCTGTAAAATGTACGTACAGTTATTGAGAATCGAAACGGGGCAATTTAGGGTTACAGGTAACGTACATACTTTTCCCACCATCTTCAGCTCGACTCATATCGGTTTAATTTCGACTCGACCGTTTAGATCAGAGTCAAGGTTATCTTTAGAGACCAGATTCATCGTAAAGTGATTACCTCGAGCAATTCCGTAACCAGTCGTTAGGCTAACAATTCGATGTCGCGTTTGAATCTGTGAGTACTGTAAGTACGCAGATTTTTTTTCCATGTAGTTACGAGCTAGCGCTTGCCCTGTGCTGTGTGTCTTCTTGTACATATCGCATACCTAACTCGCGCAACGCAAATCATGGACCAACTAGCCCAGCGACTAATTCTCTGAAGGGCCTTATAGTTCAGATCAGTCCTTTAATTAACACCACATGTATGATGCCAAGCATGAAAATGCCATTGGAAGGCAAGTTTTCATCCAATGCATGCAGTGTTCAATGAAGAATTGAATGGAGTTTGAAAAAAAAAAAAAAACACGATGGCACCGATGAAAAAAAAAAAGACACTAGTCACAGATGTGGTGGGTGCGGTGGTTATGGTGACGTGGTGGTTGTCCTTAATGTCTAATCTTCACCATGCACCTTGCCGTCCAAGCAGCGGAGTTCGTACACATATGTGTGCTTAGCATCGACCAGCCCGCTTTCGAAAGAGACGAGAAGTGCTCACCCATAGATGGCGTCCTTGTCTCGCTTGTGGACGTCCGGCACGGCGCCCATCACGTGATTGGCGGCTCCGGCGGCTCCGTGATTGGTGTACATGGCGGCCGCAGCGTTCATGGGGTGCGGGCTGTGCGCCAGCTGTTGCATGCGGCCGTGGTGGTCGTAGCCCCCCAGGGGTCCCTCCAGGGCCGTGCCTCCGCCGCCAGCGCCGCCGCCGTAGTGGGGCACCGGGTCATCGTACTGCGCATGCGCATGAGGACAGTCAGCGTCACGAGAAAGCATAACCAAAAGCCAGACCGAACAATCGCTCAAAGGCAGAATCCAGCTTGTCATCCACCGCTTTTCGTCGACGTACTGCTATGCACTTTCTCTCTCTCGCTCTTTTGCCAATTTCTTTAACATTTCGTTAAACAGCCCACCTTACGTCACGCTATCAACTTCACGCACGTCACGTCGCTCAGTCATCAACTGCAAGTTACCTGTATTCGAACACGAACCGCAACATTCCAAGCTTCGTTTTCTTCCTCGCGCTGTCAGAGACTGGAACAACTTGGGCCGCTGTGCTGTTGCCGTTCTGGCGACGCACCGCGCACATACCGGCGCAGCCTGCGTGACTCGGACGCATGCTGCTACGCGCGTAAGATAACGGGACAGCGCCACCGCAGTTTCACCGGAGGCTGCCGTCACCACAGGTGGCTGCCTATGAGACCCGAGCTGCCAGACTCGCCTTTTTCGATTTTTTTCTTTTCTCTAACCGTTCAAGCGCAGCATCGGCATGCTTGCCCTGCTGCTGCTTCCACGTTAATAAACGATCGTTACGTTTTACGTTGGGATCCGTCTTTCGTCGACTCGGCATCCCACAACCGTAATCGGTAATACAGAATTTCCGCGCATTGTGGAAACGTGTATCACACCATAACACGTACTTTCACGAGGAAAAAAAAAGTGCTAACCAACGGTTAAGCAATACTCCGAACGGGGTATTTAAGGTGTTAAAATAAAATGAAGTTTAAATTACGGTTTCTTTATCCGTCATATTATTAAATCGAAAGCCATAGACGCAATCGACACCGACGCACTGGATGCTGAGGTGGAAAGCGTAGAGCAAGGTGGCGCCCTTTGGGACCCAAATATAAAACACCGCACTCACCACACCAGCGAATCACGCACTGTAGGAGAGCTAACTCCTGTTCCGCCGGCAAAAAAAAAAAACAACAACAACAAGACACCATAAAAGAACGTCTCGCACAAACACCCGCCTGGTGCAATAACTTCCACCTCTAGATGAGGTCACGCTCGGCGCTGCGTGACGTCAATCAGCGGCTTCAACCCCCTTTACACCCCACTACGTCTCGGTCGTCCCTGATGGATTCGACAGCGTTGGCTCGGTTCCAACTCCAGGGTGCGGGAGGAGGAGGAGGAGGGGGTCGACTGAACGCGCTAGGCTGAAAATTCGCGCCACGCCGCAGCAGAAGCAGCGGGAGGAGCCGAGAAGAGTATATAAGTACTAACCACGAGAGGTTCTCGGGAGGATAAGAAAGCGTAGGAGGGTTTCCAGTGGGCCGAATATAAACAGTCGCCTTGGGAGGGCCCTCGAGAAAGAAGCAGTTTTAGTTTATACACAACGAGCTGAGCGGGGTCAAGAAGCGTCGAAACAGAAAAGGCAAGCGAGGAAGCACCAGCACGAAGAAATGCCCGCGCCGCGTATAGTCCCGGCGCTTTGAGACCGCCTCCACTTCAAAACTCAAACGTGGGGTCCTCAACGCCGCAGGCAAGAGAACTCCACAAACCGACGCACGGGCACTGCCGGCGCTGTTGCTGCCTTCTCGAAACAACGCGGCTCTTCACGAGGTCGAAGATCCTAAACATGGAATGCATCTTGGCATTCCAATTGGTCCGGTTCGCGATGCAAAACAGTCTGTTGGTTGGTCCGTTAGCCGGCTGGCTCCTGGAGCGAGTGTTACTATAGTGCTGGCAACGTCGCCCGACAAATACGCACCACTTCTTGTACCCCATCACGTGCCACAATGATTGATTGATTGATTGACTGATTGATTGATAAGTGGGGTTTAACGTACCGAAACCGCCATGTGATTATGAGAGACACCCGGTGTGGAAGGCTCCGGAAATTTCGACCACCTGCAGCATTTTCGCCTCCATCGAAAATGCAGCCGCCGCAGCCTGGATTCGATCACGCGACCTGCGGGTCAGCAGCCGAGTACCTTAGCCTTCAGACTACCCCGGCGGGGCCGTACCACAATGAAACTACAGCGCACGGAGAGGGACAGGAAACAAGACTAGACGCGATGAAGTGCTGCAGTTCTGTCTCGTCTTTTTAGCTGCACTTTTCCGTGTGCTTTTCAAGGCGGATCTGTACAACCGCCTGCAAAATGAGCCGGGAAGCGAGAGCGACTACCGCCATCTGCTAAAACTAAAAATACAGGGGCCTTAGCTAAAACTGCATCGCCGCGCCATCTGACGTGGTGAGTGTGCATGCACGTCCTTTCATTTTCACGTCCGTGTCTTTTTACTGGCTTGCAGCGGATCAGTGATAATACTACGTAGCGTTTCGCGCTTGACGTCACTTTCTTCAATCCGTGACGCGCTCGATTTGAAGAGGGCACCACGGCGGCGGTGAACTGTACCATAGCCTTCTAGATTTCCCTTGCCTGCCGGATTATCGGAGGTCACTTGGAAAGCGGCCGTAGTCGGAACTACGGTGGCGGCGCCACCTAAGTCTTCAAATAAGTTTTTACGTTTTGGGGCTTATAAACACCAAAAATAGCGTAAACAGTTTTAAAAAAGTATAAACATAATTATAATTGACCCTGCGTAAGTGACGCTGTCATTCAGCAAGCAACTTTTTCAATACAAGGCGAAGCCTCTGAAATGAGTAGCAAACACCAAAACTGCCGATCTCGAAGGCCAAGTACAAAGACACTTATTCCTACGTAGGTAGCGCCGCCATAGATGACGGGCGTTTCGCACTCATCCGGCAGGCAAGGGAAATCTAGGAGGCTATGACTGTACGCGGCTCGCTTCATAGAGAAGGCAGAGCAGCGCTAGAGTCAAAAGCTCCTTTCGAAAAAAAAAAATTAAAGCTGGGGACCAATGATAGGCCGTTGCGAGAATCACGTCATTGCTTCATTTTTTCTTTAATTTGCATCCATTACAGGGCTTGTTTACGCTGGGGAGGGGGAGTGCGTTACGGTGAGACTTATCAACCCTCCTTCCCCCTCTAATGGAGGACACTATACGGACGCCTATGACCATTTTTGAATGCAACGTGTTCCATCCCGCATGATGAAACATTACCAGTTTACCAGTGGCACGCACGGCAATTAATGTTCAAAATTTATGACACCACGGAAACTTGCTGACGCTTCGCGCTGCCGATCGTTCTTCTTCTTTCTCATCCCTTACTTCCTAATATGTCGAGTCCTTTCTCGCTGTGAGGGTGGCCCTTTAGAGACTATTGTAAAAGCGCAACTTCGTTACTAGAAATTTATTCTCCTTTCATCTTTACCGATCACTTGCCGGGCATTTTATGCTCACTCCATTGTACGTCGCCGTACTTGAACAAAACAAAAAGGGCATCAGAGAACCGGATCTACATATCTGTCCGAGGTCAACCTTAGTATCCGTTTGATTGTCTCCGTAGAATACAATCGAAGTTATAGGGTATAAGGTCGCACTATTGTGGACGTATCGGAAGTCTTGGCCGCTACGACGCTGCGCTGCATGGCATAAGGTCGTGGGTTCGGCTTCTAGCTGCAGTCGCGTTTCGATATGGGTGAAATCAGAAACAAAAAAAAAAGAGGAAGAAAACACTCGTGCTTTTACATATATAGCGACACACTAGAAATATCGCAGGTGGTTAGAATTACGTTTGGTGTTGCCCGCTAAACGCCACGTCTCATAATCTTATCGCGGTAATGACGCATAAGAATACAAAATTTTCATTATGTTAATCAACGCGTCAGATTACAATGCGTCATATGCACCGAGACATATTAAAGCTTTGTATTAACTTTATTGCTTTTGCAGAACCCCATCGAAGTTTGGCTATAGACGATCACGTTGTGATGTACGCAGACAGACGACAAAATTCGTAGACGACAGGCGTGCTAAAACTTCTAATACAAAGTCAATTTCTTATCCTAGCATGTGCAGACGTCACAGGGGATCGCGTTTTTTGAATAAATAAAAATAAATAGAAATACGACACCGCAATAACAAATCTGTACCTCCACGCTGACGATTTTTTTCACAAGCTTGATATGAAGGCTGCCTAAACCTATACAGTTGCTCGTAAGACTGGGAATCTGACCTCGTGCCTCGCTCGACACACACGAGAACATTAGATCATGCACACGCAAAAGTAAAAAAAAAAAGTTTCCTGCGGACGACGCATCGGGTGAACTATAAACCAGGCAAAACAGCAGCGACAGTTAGTTCTCGTGTAGAAAATACAGCCATGCAGCTTGAACAGTTATACATATATATATAGCAAGTTTAGCAGACGATGCGTGGATGACGTCAGCATCATCATGCAGCGGATGCGTGAAGCCGATTGAATTAAGTTTGTGCGCGCACACCTGCATACCAGGATACGACATGACTGTATGCCTGCAGCCTGCGAACCACGACTAAGCTATACGCACTGCATAGCCGCGTTGACGTTTCCCATATTCCGAGAAAAACACTGCAGCGATGTATACGAGTCATCGGAGCTGCTATATCAGGAATGAGAAGAGTATACGGTAACGCCGAGAACGCCCACAGTTTACAGCTGAAGTGATGCTGTTGAAAGCCCATAAACAACGTCTATTTTAGGGAGGAGTTCCGCCACATTGGGATGTTAACCTTTGTTTTTCGAATGCTCAAAACTAAACGAAGAGTGTTACGATGAATTAATGTGCATACATGAAAACGGTTCGGTTGGTGCATGCTATGTTTCATGTCCTATTAATTCGCGTCGCGATATAAAAAAAAAACAAGAAAACATCGGTTTAACTGCCCAAGATTGCAGCGCCCAGATGTCTTACGGGAAACAGCCTTTACAAAGAAGGACCCGGTATTTTTTCCTCCTCTTTCGAGGGAGGCCTTTCGTGTCCATCAAAATGCGACCACCACGGCCTGGATTCGATACCACGACCTTGTGGTCAGCGTTCACGCACCATAAAAACTAGACCTCCAAGGCGCCTCGATCGGGTTTTTTTTTTTTCGTTTAGTTTTACTTTTTGAAGTAAGTATAGGCGGAAGCGAGGGGGGGGGGGAATTAAGAGCGCTCTCTTTTTCATCGAGTCGTGCGGCTGGGGGGGGGGGGGAGGGGGCAGTTTTGTCATAATCGCTTAATCAGCGCGTGCTTGATTAAGCGAGTACGATTGGTTTTTCCGACGGTTGTATACAGAACGCTTTAGAGGGCCCCTATAACCCCCGTTTTCACAAACGCTCCTCGACTCGACTTCCACCCTTCACTAGACAGCGTTTAGCACTGCGCCGCTGCTCGGCTGAAAATGACGCTGCGCTAGTCAAGAATAGCAGTAAATTATCACTGACATGCAGTGACTTTCCCTGCCAAGAGATGGCGCTCCATCGGCTTCCTCAAGTGAAGGTGGAGCGTTCAGTGAAGAGGCGCTCTAGAATACGTGGGTAAGCCACCTCTGAATAGAGCCACCTCCTATAAATGCGAAGAACGAGCGCTGTTATTCTCTCCGTGCATTGGCTGTCTTTGCGGAACAAACCGTGGCGCCATCTGTACAAGTTCACGTAACGTCAGGATTAAATCAGCACTCAATGGGCAAATGTGCGAAACGTGCCACGTTATAAATTTTCTCCTATACTCCGCTTTTCCATGCAGTCGCTTGCCGCGTCTGCCTCGTCTAGCATGTCTATTCAATTCGTTTTCTGCGCTCTTTTCTGGAGCTGAATACGATGTCACTAGTTCGCAATGTTAAACCACAAGTTTCTTTTTTTTTTGCGCATGCTACTGTGCCCGGTTTCGTTACATACTATACGGTAGTTACGGAATAAGTATTTCAGTTGCGAAAGACAGAGTATGTCCTGTGCTTTCTCGTGCTACGTCTTTGCCATTCGTCGCTGAAGCCATTGTGCAAGTCAACTCAGACCCGCTTTCTCTAAAAATAAAAAAAAAATGAAACGAACAACGCGCAAGCACGACGAAGAGCATGATCCAAAGCGACAACAAAAGATGCGGAGAGCATTCACATCCAAGCCTTATCGTGAGCACCCAAACACATCGTCGTTTGTTCCCCGCCTCTCCTCACACCCGCTACCAACACCTATCACCGGTTCCGATCCATCCGGGCGTTGGATGCACCCGAAGCAGACTGCATGATGAAGCTTACCGGTTCGCACCATCACCCCCGCCGATACCTCACAAACTGGCACTCACCTTTCAGTTCGCCCCCCTCCCCCCTCAACCATGCGGTCCTGCGCGGGGAGACTCGGTTGACACTCTTCCACCCCACCACTGAACGGATAAAGAATGAACCCCAAAAGAAAAGACACGCACACCATACAGCAAACCAGGCAGATAGTGACAGCACGAGAAGGTAACAGAAGGCGACTTGTCACTCTTTCAGTAGTATGTACTGTTGCGCACCACCCACTGTCAACGTGTTCCCTGTTTTTCGCTCGCTTTGTAATAACCAGCGCGAAAAGACAGATATGAACAGCCAGCAAATAGCCCCAGTCAATCTACCTCGAACTCCAACAAAATGTCCACGGAGTGAGCGGTGGATACGTAGCGGTGAGGCTCTGTGCAAATCTGTCAACACCCACCCCATCCTTTCCCGATCACCTCAAAGGACACCTTCTTCTTTCAGGCCAAATGAAACAGGACACTTCGAAAATCTGAGCTTCCCTTCTCAGGTTTCGACGAAAACACCCACTTGCTGCGTGGTGGGCGCCCAACCGGCCCAACGGGATGTACGCCTATGACCCCCCGAACCAGACACCACCGAAGATGACCACCTCGCGGTCCACAAAACTGTTGATCTGGAGCCGCGTTGCGAGGGGTTTTCGGACGTCGACAACGGCACCACACAGCAGCACTCGTCTCGGCAAAGCTGCCCGATTCGCTCAGAAATTTGCTCGAGGGCGCTGGAAAAGCTATTCACCACCATCATCGGCATGGTCGCGTTCAGTGCGGGAGGATGACGTTTCATCCCCCACCCTTACACACACACATAGTACTTTTCGCAAGACAAAACGCTACGTGACGGAAGAAAAATTAACAAAGCGATGACCCGCTCCTCACGCTGGCCTGCCTTCGCTTTCAGGCTTTCTGGGAGCAAAAACGGCAAGGAAACATTAAACGGTAATGGTTACCGTTAAAGACCTGTGTGGTCGCAACTGCGATCTTTGAGCAATGACCGGACGGGTTCAACTATGAAATCCCTAACCACACGTAGGCGTTAAAGCACGTCAGCGCGTGGCGCGTCCTTTGTCTATGCGTGCCCTCTCCTTGTGGAGGGGAGACTAAACAACGACATAGCTAGCTGCGCACACTCTTGTTTCATATGGAAAGCGCGCGGGGCCGTATCTACATGCCACGCGCTGACGCGTCGTAGCGCGTACATGTGGTTAGGGCCTAATTGTATGAAGCAGACATCGAGCCCTCGCTTGGATGATCAAAAGGGTCGTCTCCGCGGTGCCGTTTGTTTGTAAAAACAAGCATGCCACTTGAGACTGCTGCAGCGAATGTACACGCTACACACGCATAACTTAGAAACCCCCGCCCACTCTTTATCGATATGTGGGGTTTAACGCCCAAAAACGACCACATGATTTATGAGAGACGCCGTAGTGGACGGATCCGGAAATTTCGACCACCTGGAGGTTCTTTAACGTGCACCCAAATCTGAGCACGCGGGCCACCCTGACCCATTCTTCGTGCGCCAAAGGGCATTCACGCGCAGAAAGAGAGAGAGTGAGTGAAAAAGACCATACATCTCAATCTAGCACCTGTCCAGCTACACAGTCGTCAGACAAGTCGAGCAGTAAGCCATTCAGCGCAGCAACACGCACATCAACTCGACTTTGCGGGCCGACGCAACAAGGTAACCACAGCGTCTGTGTGTACACACGAATAGAGCACGAGCGATTGACCATTGCGAGCCCGCACTACAAGTGAAGGAGAGGTAGAGAAAAAACTAAAGATGAAACCAAAATAGAAATGACCGTTCACCGAGCTGTCATGCGCAACAAGTTCCGTTTTGATTTAACGGCACACGCCGAAAGTGCCAAATGTGGGGTAATTGTACGACCCGGAGAGAAAGAGAGCCGACCACAGCAAGCGCTATCGGCAACCACGAAACGGTCCGCCTTTCTCCGCGCCTGCGTTCACACGCAAGGCTAACCTCATCCCTCTCCCCTCACACCCCTCTCCTCAAGCCAGGGAAAAAAAATTATTTCGACGTCGTTCACCGCCCAAACAAGACCGCAACAAAAGTGCCAGCAACCTCAACATACTCAACAGTTTTCCGGGCGCAAAGAGAGCAAATGAAGAAAAAAAAAAGAGGTCGAAAGAAAAGATACGCCGATAAACGAGAGTGATAAAACGACCGACCACAGAGTCTGCCAGAGGTCTATCTATCTATCGTATTCTTTACGCCGCGAAAACGCGAGACGGACAAGGGACAAGTAGACGGGGAGGGGTGACGTAAAAAAAGAAGAGGTTATATCCAAGGAAGAGGGAGAGAGAGAGCGAGAGGCAGCGTAAGCGCAAAGAAATAACAGGCCGCCACATAAATCACAAACCGGGGTATCGCCATAAATCATGGGCGAAGGGTAGGGTGGGGAGAAGGCTCCGCGACGGCGTTCTACGAGCGCGGAGGAGGCTCGGCAGAGCTAGCCGGCTTTTCTACCGCCGCATCGTCGTAGTCGCACCCATCCTTCCCCTTTTCGTCTGCCCTCCTCGACCTCCGACAGACGTCCAGTGTGCTTCCGAGCAAGTCTTGTTTTCTCGGCTCTATTTGGCAGGTCATTGGTACCGGTCTTCGACGCGTCTGGAGTTTACACACTCTCTCTCTCTTTCCCTTGTGGTGGTTACAACCGGGCGATTACGACCTGGGTCCAACACGCCAAGAGACCGGAACAGTACCGCCAACGAGACCTTAGTCGAACCGAAATACTAGGAGCCTTCCACCGGCCGAAAAATGGCGGCCTTGGCGGGTCGCCATTTTTCCTTCCTTTCTAACGCATTGCGCAATGCTCCCACCCAACGTTTTTCCTTCGTGCATGCCGGCTGTTGCACCTTAGTCTACGCGCGTAGCAGCGCAACATTTCAGTTCGTACAACGCAGCACAGCAGCCACGCATGCGTGAAACGACGAAATCCAACAACGAAGCGTGGCAACGCGAAATACCAAGACACCTCGATAAAAGATCGTTGTGCCATATCCGAAACCAATGGTCGCCGCTAAGCCCACCGATTGAGGAAACGTCGTTTATCGGAAAACGGCGCAGACAAATACGCGTGTGACCAGCGAACTTTTGAGGGCCTGTTTGTGTACTCCGTTGTGTACAGCGCAACTGACTTCATCACGAATTATGCCACCGTCGAATACAGGCATTTCATCAGACTTCGGGACGGCTTTCAGCTCTCCCATAGTAGAGTACGAAGTACTCTAAATCGTTACCCACGTTTTTCTAAACACAGGCATTGGCCTCACCAAGTGTCAGGCCCCCAGGGATGGCTTTATGCTCTCCCATATACTCTTATCCAGTACTCTAAATCGTTGGCCACTTTTTCTAAGCACATTACCGCCGTTGAGAAAAGCACCTTTACATGAGCATTCATTGACCACATGTCTGTCGGTCTCATTGATGGTAATCGTCACGGCGTAATTTTTGTCAACAGGGCCTCATCGAGTGTGTGGCCCACGGAACGGCTTTAAGCTCTCGGGTCTCCCACAGTAGAGAACCTAGTACTCTAAATCGTTACCCACTTTGCCTAAACACACAGAAGATGCACCTATTAGTGTATTCATTACGAATCTAAAGTCGAACATTGGAATGCAAACACTTAACGAGACTTCTTCGAATACAGTGGAATTTGCAATGAGTGCAGCAGTGATTGGACTACGCATTGCACGCTAGTAATTGTATCACGGGTCTACCAAATTGTGCGTCACTATGCTTATATCTTGTGACGCAGCTCTTTCACGGAAATATGGCGAGAATGATGACGTAGCACCAACGTAATTACGAGGCTCTCAACCCGATTCAATTCGGTCACGACGTCACTGGAACGTTTGAGAACCTCTGTATATGATACGTGAAATATGAGCGCGTAATTTGAACATGGTCTTTTGAAGTCAAAAACAAGCACATTGATTGATTGACATGTGGGGTTTAACGTCCCAAAACTACCATATGATTATGAGAGACGCCGTAGTGGAGGCCCCCGGAAATTTCGGCCCCCTGGGGTTCTTTAACGTGCACCCAAATCTGAGCACACGGGCCTACAATATTTCCGCCTCAGTCGGAAATGCAGCCGCAGCAGCCGGGATTCGAACCCGCGACCTGCGGGTCAGCAGCCGAGTACCTTAGCCACCCCGCGACCTGCGGGAATGAGCGAAACTTTTGACTTAAACTTGTCTCTTCCAATGAAACATCTATGATCAATAGTAACGGCGACAGAGTTCTCCGAAAACCACTATTCAGCATTTTATACTGATTTATTGTTTAAATATAGTGTTCCCCTTCAGTACAAACAAAGTATATGCCTGGGTTCAGTGACCAGCTAGAGCTGGAAAAATTGTCACGCGAAGGCAGTTCTGGGAGTTTTAATTTCTCGGAAACGATAGCGTCCTCAATTTAAATGGCTTCCATGCTAAAGACCACAGCACATGCGTCAACGGACGCGTCTACTTGTGTCCTCTGTAGCTAGAACTTAACGCAGCAGAAATCTATCATTTTCTATCTCTTCGTTTTCTTTTTGTACCAAGCGCAGCAGGCAGCCAACGGGTCGCAAGTCTAGAAACAACGAAACGGCCATGCAGGCATTCGTTACAACGTAAAAAAAAAAAAAACCGATAACCTTGTAAAGTAAGGTCAACGATTACCAAGAAACAAAGATATATGCAAGCGAGAGGTGAACGACGAAAGATAGATAAATAGATATATATCCGGTGTGCAACGTCCCAAAACCACTATATGACTATGAGAGACGCCGTAGTGGAAGGCTCAGAAACAGTGAACGCATAACGATGAGCTCAAATGTCAAAGGTGGCTCAAATAGGTACACACACACACACACACACACATATATATATATATATATATATATATATATAATGACACGCAGCTGGTAACATCATTGCATTCAGGACTTACGACAGCGCCCAAGTTTGATGATGGATAATTGCGAATGACATTCTTTTTGAATTTTTCGAAACGGAGCCGCAACAACTGTTTCCTAGGCGTGTTCGTTCGTTCCTATAGACGTGCTCGTGTATGTATACGCGAGCTCAGAAACTTTTGCTACCTATATTACAGTCTAGCTAGCATATTGCTTATACTTCAACTACATCTCTTGTGTTTCGTGTGAACCTCTTACCCCTGCTCAGTAAGCGTGCCCATGCCTGTGACATGCTTATGGCTGCGTCCTCGCAACTTCTATAGTTATTTTTTTGTTTAATTTTTCATCGACACTCCTCGGGGTCTGACGTCCAACAATAACCAAAAAACGCCCCCATGGATTCCATCGCCTCTGGAAGGTTCACGCGCCGAACACTTACAGTATCAAGAACACGTCTAGGAAACATCTAAAACCCGTCTAAAAAACGTCAAAGGATGGAATTAGAAAGTGAGTCGGTGACAGGCGCCGAACACTTACAGTATCAAGAACACGTCTAGGAAACGTCTAAAACCCGTCTAAAAAACTTCTAAGGATGGAATTAGAAAGTGAGTCGGTGACAGGCGCCGAACACTTACAGTATCAACAACACGTCTAGGAAACATCTAAAACCCGTCTAAAAAACGTCTAAGGACGGAATTAGAAAGTGAGTCGGTGACAGGCGCCGAACACTTACAGTATCAAGAACACGTCTAGGAAACGTCTAAAACCCGTCTAAAAAACTTCTAAGGATGGAATTAGAAAGTGAGTCGGTGACAGGCGCCGAACACTTACAGTATCAACAACACGTCTAGGAAACATCTAAAACCCGTCTAAAAAATGTCTAAGAATGGAATTAGAAAGTGAGTCGGTGACAGGCACCGAACACTTACAGTATCAAGAACACGTCTAGGAAACGTCCAAAACCCGTCTAAAAAACGTCTAAGAATGGAATTAGAAAGTGAGTCGGTGACAGGCGCCGAACACTTACAGTATCAAGAACACGTCTAGGAAACGTCTAAAACCCGTCTAAAAAACGTCTAAAGACGGAACCGGAAAGTGAGTCGGTGACACGAGTCATCTCCCTGGAGAACAAGCGTAAAATGGCCAGGAATATCTTGGCAGAACATTGCGGAGGAAGCGCGCAGACGTCGAATCAGATAATAAAACGAGTCTATAGGAAACGTCTAGAAAATGTCTTAGGGTATAACCTAACTCATATTCCTGGAGGTTGAGTGTAAAATAAGGTGCTTGCTGAGATCAAAAGTCCTCTAAAGGCGGCGCGTGACGTCGGAGTCATCGTTACGTCATAAAATGGCATTGTATTATTGAAGGCATAAACTAGAATAAAGCAAGCTGCATAACTTCGACTGGGCTGCGCATATGGCACGGGTACAAAAGACGGAGACGTAGACAGGATAGCGGTTGTTCTGTATACGCTTCTATTAAAATGCTGCCGAATGTGCTGTGTTTATCTCTCTTGCCTCTCCGCTCTCTATCTTTCATCTCCCCCATCCCCCTCCCATGCGCAGCTTAGCAAACCGGCTGCCTATAAGCTGGTTGACCTCCTTGCCGTTTTTTTCCTCCTATTTTCCTACAAGCAAGCGTTACCCAGTCGAAGGAATGCATCTTTACCAACCTTCTTAACTTGTCGCACTTAAGCAGGCTACTGACAACATAGTGTAATTGCATTGTGGAAAGCTTACGGCGGCGCCTGACGTTGATGAAGCTCGTCTAATATAAAACATCTAGGAAACGTCAGCGGGCTGCGCAAAACTTTCTTTCTTGCCAGGCAAATGTAAAAAAAAAAAAACGAGCTCTAGTTGAAAATTGTGCAACCCGAACGCGGAAACCATACAGACAGCGCCAACACGCGATAACTGACACGAACACGGTCTCCGCACGTTGCGATAAGAGTCTCGTCTTTTTTGAGCAACTTTACACCAAGGCGGTGTTATCACTGTCTACGACGGTCGTTGAAAAGCAATACGTGTCAGGAAAAGATAACCACATACGACCGCCGTCGCGTTTGGGTTCACACCCGATTTCGACGTTCATGGTACGCTGACAGACGTTTCAATGTGCAAGCACTCCGAACGTCCATACACCAAAGAGCAAAAATTTACGGGTCGTGGGCATTGATTGATTGATATGTGGGGTTTAACGTCCCAAAACCACTATATGATTATGAGAGACGCCGTAGTGGAGGGCTCCGGAAATTTCGACCACCTGGGGTTCTTTAACGTGCACCCAAATCTGAGCACACGGGCCTACAACACTTCCGCCTCCATCGGAAATGCAGCCGCCACAGCCGGGATTTGATCCCGCGACCTGCGGGTCAGCAGCCGAGTACCTTAGCCACTAGACCACCACGGCGGGGCACATGTTGCAATACCAAAACATAATTACATAATGTCATCCATACGGCCATCGAGTTCAGGTATATTCAGATTGCCAACGTTTATGGCACACTGGCGGATCATTCTTAGGATAATAATGTGCACCATGCAATGAAACGTGCGGGAGGGAGCTAGTCGGTAAGACATGGAGAACTTAAGGCCAATACTGGAAACAAAACACAATAAGAAACAAAGTGTACGGGACCAGCGCAGACCAACAAGTGGTTCATTCGAACGACGCCTTGCTGACAACAGCAAGGCACATGCTGAACCATCCACCACCATGGATACCAACGCTATCTACAACAAAGAAATACATATTTCTCATACCGATGTAATGATGCCTCCCTGACACACTTATCAAGCCCGCATTGTATCATATGCAAGGCCTCAAATTTTTCGCGCGTCTTTCTCCCTTTTACGTGGTCGATGATCTCTACACCCCTTCGGATAAACAGGTATCCGTAAAGTTGTACGGTCCGTACACATTTTGTCTAGCGCAGGTAGATGTGACAATGACCTAGTACTGCAGAAAGCAAGCAGGGCAGTGACCATGCCGCCGCCAGTAACAGTATGCCCTACAGGCAAGTGGCTGATTGATGGTTATGTCGTCTAGAGTTCGTTAACGCCGTCTATTGTTGGATAAATGTCCGCTATACTGTTGACCAGAGTCAATTAGCGTCTGATAAATGTCAGCCATTGTTGGCTGACCCGTGTGAGCCAATGATGGATTAACGTCAACTAGCATCGACTAATACTTCCCACCGTTAACTGACAAAGGCTATCATCGGCTGGTGTTCACTAAGTGGAAACCAGAGCAAGAACATGACATGCCGGCGATCTGTGTTAGGAATGCTTCAAGGCCCCACAGATGACAACGATGCATGGGAGACGAGGATGACCACAACAATGACTGTTCGTTAAGACAATCTGAGAAAAACTGCAGTTCACTTAAACTTTTGATAAGTAGAGAAGTACATTCTATGTTTCTTTGTTCAGTTACATCGATAGAATCATTACAGTTCGCAGTGGATTATCACCGCGCTAGTACACCATCACGACGTCACACGACGACAACGTATGACATTGTCGCTTGGTCAAAGGGGCTTTATCACGGAGGCTGAGCAAAACCAGGTGAGGTTCAGAAAACTTGCATTGCCTCCAATCTCGGAGACAATGCAATTCCACGTAGGGTGCAGTAAGCTTTCGTTATGGGGGTGGAAGGGGTATCAATACATCCAGTGGGATGAAAAGAACAAGAAGATAGCTTCTGCCTTCGAGTCATTCTAAGCTAATGCACGAGGAAGCCTTATTTAAATTTCCTCCGTAAGTTATTAATCAAACGGGATGTTCTGCCTGGCGTTGCATAAGGTATCACCATTTTGCCAGTGTCAGTGGCTGAGCCCACGTGTCTCGGGGCACAGAATTTCCTAAATTCAACTAGAGGGTACTCTGGCGCTGCGATCGTTCAGCGACCATGGGAATGATTGGCAGTACACGGATTTCCCTAGTTTTAGTGCTTGCGGGCCTAGAATCGGACTTGTGGCTTCGTTTATTGCTGTGTTTTGGTTTTGTTTGGAATAAAAATATCGGACAGTTGTGAACTTCGTGAGCCTATTTGAAATGTTGAGCATAGGCTTGCGCGGGGTACACCTTCAGGGGGGGGGGGGGGCGAAGGTTCCTCGCAGCGCCCCCCCCCCCCCTTTCTATTATGTCAATGTACCAAACATTTTGCGCCCCCCTCTTGAGTGACCAGGGAGGGGGGGCTGCCCCCTCCGCCCCCATTCACACGCCTATGATGGTGAGCCTAAAAAGGTTAAGGCAGTGAAGTGTGACTGCTGAACATTTGCTGATTGTTGTTTCCCGACAAAGCAGCTCCAAGCCACGCTATGCCAAACGGAGCCAGAAGAACGAAGATTGGAGAAATCCATTTACTATACCATCATTCCCACACCGGTTGAAGCGCCGTGCTTTGCAGCCTCCATAGACACTACCGCAAGAGTTCTCTCTAGTTATAGTGTGTTTATAAGAAATATATGATTTGGGTTACCTGTAACCTCTTTGGTTTCCTTGCCTCGCCTTTCGTCTGTTTCTTCTAGCACCTTCGTGCTCGCGCTGCAGCCCTTATTACCATGAATTCAAACCAACTAGCCCAAATAGCCGTTCTTCTTCAATGCAGTTACCTGTAACCTACGTCACGCCGCTTCGCGGTTCCCGCCATTATGCTGCAGCGCCACTACAGCCGGAGGAGGATCGGAGTCGACACCGATATGTGTGTACGTCGATGACGTCACACGTGACGTTCCCGATCAGGTGACCTGACTGTAACGGCGGCCGGACGCTGTACCATTGCGCTCTTGAAGGAGTTCCCAGCGATAGGAGTGAGCTCCAGCGCTGCGATCACTCAGCCTCCCAAGGGAATGATCAGCAGATGCACGGGATCTGCCTTGCGGATTCTAACGCACTTGTGGCTTTGTTTATTGTTGCTTTTTGACATTCTGCTTCGGATAAAAGAACGAATCGCTGTGAACTTCGTGAGCCTATTTGAATTAGTGAGACTAAGAAGGTGACGGCGACGAAGTCATCGTGTTGCGACGAAGCGGACGCAGGCCACACGGATTCAAACAGTGCCGCAAAGAACAAAAGTCCAGCCGAGAATCCACGCATCATTACCGACGCTGGCTAAAGCGCCATGCGTTGCAGCTGACACTATAGAGTGCCACAGTTCCCTATAGTGTATCTATTGAAAACTTGCGTGCTACGCCAAGGACGCACAACATGGCAGCTTGTAAACACGTCAAAGGAAGAATAACCGCGCGGCGATTAATGGTGATAGCGGCGTCGCTAGAACGTGATCGGGCCCCTGCGCATGAACAACGTAGGCACTAACATGCGATGTACCAATAACACTAAGTTCACCACGGTGGAACAGTGGCTACAGAGTGCTCGGCTGCCGACCCAAAGGTTGCGGGTTCGATGTTGGTGGTGCCATTTCGATGGAGGTTGAATGGTAGAGGCCCGTGTAATGTGCCACGTCAGTGCCCGTTAAAGAACACCAGATGGCCAAATTTTCGGAGAACTCCACCACGGCGTCTCTCATAATCATATCTTGGTTTTGGGACGTCAAAGTTCCCATAATATTACTATTTTATTATTATTATTGCCCATAGCACTAACGTGACATCACCATGTTGGCGTTCCACCGTGTTGATGCTCCAAAATGGGCTGTTTCAATGACGACAGTGCAAACCTATAGACCTATTGCATGTTTGTAAACAGGGGTAGGCGCCGTCGAAAGAGCATACAAGGCGCTTGCAGCGACACGTACGCTGCGCCCAGCCCAAAGCTCGCCAACACCCTCAATGATCACGCGACAACTGGCACAACGGCTGCAAAGCTGCCTCGTACGACCGCCGCGCTCGGAGGCAGCTTTGCAGCTGCTGTATACCAGTTGTCACGTGATCATAGAGGGCTAGCTTTGGGCTGGGCGGAGCGTACGCGCTGCGACGTCGCTGCAAGCCGCTCACTATGTCGACGGAGCGTACGGGAAACGTGATCATAGAGGGCGAGCTTTGGGCTGGGCGGAGCGTACGGAAAACGCACCGCTGGCCTCCATACAAAGACTGCGGTCAGACGGAAGGCCCCGCAAAACGGTGATCGTATGAAAGACTGGAACCGCAAGGGCGACGACACAAAAAGTGAGTTGCCTGCCCGTAGGAAGAGACGTAGATGAAACCATGTCGATCGTTAATCATGTCTGGGCAATGCTGTGGCTTTCGCGTAGGGGCGAGGTGTCTGCGTTATTAGTGTATCGCGCACGCTTCTCTTGTTTGTTATAATCCCTCTGACAACGAGCTAAATGATGTTCACGCAATAACAACTATTTCTTTTTTTTTTTGTATGGGGAGAAGAAAACAAACAAAAGAGCCTGATGTCATAAATCAGCCCGGGTGGTAAAAACGACAGGTGTGTACATGAATCCGCGATCTTCAACCGCACATATATCTTATATGCTGTTCATAAGTATATTAAAAGGTGCAGCTATGCGGAAACGGGTAGGACGTCATAGTTTGCGAGATAGCATGCAGGAGTGGTGGAGGAAGGGAGTAGTATGTACTAGGAATTAACTTAAATACCACGAATTCGAAATTTCTGGCAATATTATCAAAAAATGCTTTTACGACACTTTTCAGTTTACCTCGTAGCAAATCAACTAATTGATAAGTTCATTGATTAAGTAACCAACCTCCACTTCAAGGGGCGGAGCAATATTGCAGTTGGCATAACGTGATATTCAGACTTCGGCGATATTATTGGTATATTTTTATGGCAAACCATTTTAATCTATAGCTTCATATATAGTATACTAACTGACCAATTGATTGATTGGTTGATTGATTGAATAATTCATAAATGACCACGACTGAAATGACCAAGCCTTCTATATGGGGGTTCACTGACTTTGGTTTAGCCTATACAGAACATTAACTTAGATTTGCTGGCGACACTACCATGACATATACTCATTATGCTATGCCCATATAATCTACGTTCACTTAAAGCACGTTTATTTATTTATTTATTTATTTATTTATTTATTTATTTATTTATTTGGTTTAATTGAATGATTGATTTATTGATTCCTTGATTGATTTTCATTCTCAAGGTATATTCAAAGCACGTTTGAATATACATTGCACATTCACTCGTTCAAATGAGTTCTGTGAAGCTGTTTAACTAAACTGGCACGAGCAGACTTTCACGATGGCTCAGTTGTTGCGCTGTTTATTAAAATTTCGCAAAAATACCCAATGAATTGGCATACACATTCGTTTTTCATTCGCCCTTACTGCATCACTGGTTTATAAATCTAAAAAATATAAACGCTCATTTCATTTCTGAAAGCACTAAATACTATTCTATAAATAATTTGTTTTCTGGATGTGCACGCAGTCACGTTTCTTTTTAAAACCTTCATTGTATGGTCACTTGTTTATATAATTTAAACTTTAATCGATGCCAAGTATTGATACTCTAACTCGACTTCAAGTCAATAAGCAGCAAAGCATCGATGCTGTCACGTTCAGTAACTTTTTGAGCCGGCAGCAAGAGGAATACAATCACAACAACGAAGCAAACGTCGTATACCGCCAAAGTCCTAAAGAGAGGCGCGATTTGCATACCACGCGCGGACAGCCAATCACGTTCCGTGTCGTCGCGTGACGTCACGCAAGCGAGCCGAGCATTGAACTGCCGTTTTTTCGAGATTTCAAGCTTATTTTCGTGTGTTGTCGACGCTCGGCGTAGGCACAGGTGCTGTTTGAGTGAACTGAGTGCCGTATACTACTGTAAATTCTTCTAAAGAAAGTTGACGTCTAGACTTGTCTGCCTGCCGAGGGCCGAATGTTTTCCCCTATCATTGTGAGCGATTCTTTATGAAGAAAAAAACATAAATATATATGACTATACCTAGAGCTGTCTTCCTGGTTGTGACCTGGACGATGGATGTGACAGGACGAGACAAATCCTGTGACACAACGTCTAAGAGAGAGAAGGCACGAGCTGTCAGTTTTGTCGTATTCGCCATTTATGTGCCCATACGTACACATATGGACATGTATGTACACACGTCAAAAAAAAAATGGCGACATTTAGTAGGCGTCAGTCAGAGACGTTTAAAGAAAAAATAAAGATAAATCACGAAAACAAGCGTTACAAATTGTTTGCTGTTAAGGGCGCAAAGACGAATCATTGAATGTTGTTGAACGCCTAATGAAGGTGCTGGGTATTCCATTAGTAAAAATAAAAATGCTTGCCGCCCCACACATTTTGCTTTTTTAATAATTCTCGTTTATTTTTTTGCAGATTACGTAATAAAATATGTCTAATTTCTCATAAAATATGTCTAACAGCGAAGACGAATGACCACTTGTTTTATTTTTTACTATTTTTGATAATTAAAGTAATCTTGACTCTCCTTAATTAGCGGTGAAGGTGTTGTAATGCCATTGTAGAACCATAATGAAATAGTTGCGCTCTGTCCTATCGCATCCTCTGTTTACTTCAAGAATTCTACAGACTCAGCTTTTCTAGCGAAGTGTAATCCCACGAAAGAGTGAAAAGACAAGGGAAACGTCCCCGAATACACAAAATACAGGAAGTTATCATACACGAATGCCTGTGCTGCTAAGGTGAGACATAATTTGCCACATGCAGGTATTTTATGAGTCAAAACATCCACACAGCTAGAAATCGTGCCATAGTATAGACAACTCAGGATCAGTTTCGTATAGACCCTTAGTCATGTCCCACGTAACGTACCACGTATAGCCAGGACACCTGACATTTTTCGTGTAGCGCATTTAACCGCGACTCTATAAAGCATGTACACCTCTAATTCTGTCATACTACTAGCTACATCCGAGTACAATGATAATCTTTTCAATGATTACCTCAAAGTAACCGCCTCGCTCATTACCTGGCACGTTATTCCCGGCATCTGGTGATAACCAGTATATGCAATCATCACGCATACATATACGCACACACAAATAACACGTAAACTCAGGCACACGCATCTACACAAAAAAAGTAACTCACAAAACTTCGCCAAGGTGTTGGGGTGTTGCACTACACTATAGCGCAGGACTGCATCTTGAAACGCCATAACCCTGGTATAGCAACAAAACAGCACTGGTGGGCCGCGGTATCCCGCGAATGGCAATCAATTTGCACAGTTACCGCGTTATTTACCAGGGTATTTAATTTGTTTTTTTTTAATTGAAGACCAGGTTATTCAATTTGTTCTTTCACACTCCTGCATAATCAGTAGAACGCCTTCCAGAGGCAATTTCATCTGTTCTTTCGCACCGTCAACCAAATTGGCACCAAAATGGCCGCCGGTAGCTATGGCTAGCTCCGTACTTGATGCAATACCGCACAAATATGCGTTGTCCAAACGTATAGCGCCACAAGTCACCCCGACAACACTTTAAAAAAAAGCAAGAACAGATTGATCTTCACAGTCGCACCGAATGGCGAAAGAGAACAGTGAGCACAGCCATATATACGGCTGCTGGTTGTTACCTCGCCTTGTACCTGTGCCTTGTATGCACGAAAAACGGTCGGTAACCGTAACTGGCCTCGCGATTCGAAGGCAGCTGCTGAGATTGCTGCCGGGCGCTCGGTTTACATAATGACGTCTAATTTGCATCCGCAATAGCCGTTACTAATAAGTGCGGCATGAGTTCGAAAATAATCACACACACACACACACACACACACACACACACACACACACACACACACACACACACACACACACACACACACACACACACACACACACACACACACACACACACACACACACACATGATAGACAGACAGACCGAGATAGATAGATAGATAGATAGATAGACAGACCGAGATAGATAGATAGATAGATAGATAGATAGATAGATAGATAGATAGATAGATAGATAGATAGATAGATAGATAGATAGATAGATAGACCGAGACACACGATAGACAGGCAGACCGAGATAGATAGATAGATAGATAGATAGATAGATAGATAGATAGATAGATAGATAGATAGAAAAAATAGATAGATAGATAGATAGATAGATAGATAGATAGATAGATAGATAGATAGATAGATAGATAGATAGATAGATAGATAGATAGATAGATAGATAGATAGATAGATAGATAGATAGATAGATAGATAGATAGATAGATAGATAGATAGATAGATAGATAGATAGATAGATAGATAGATAGATAGATAGATAGATAGATAGATAGATAGATATTCGAAGTCTTGCCGGACAAAGTGGTCTTTTAATCTTTTAAAGCCAGTTGTACATGCCTCCACCTTCCTATTGTTGACATTGATAGCATAACTATCAACGTGTGGGGTAAACCTGTAGTATTCTGTTTACCTCTTTCTCAGTAGTTTATTTATTCTATTGCGAAAAAACATATTTTTGCAGACTTGTACGCTTTTGCACAAGTGTCGCATTGTCAGAACAATTGACGAACCTCTTATATCTCAATGCATATAGGTGGCGCTCGAAAAAAAAAGTACAAGGGCTTAACGGGACGCTACGATGAAACATTAAACCGCCCTAGAAAGACAAATTATTCTTTCGGAACTCTGTCGTCATAAGTTCCGCGATCATAAACTAGTAAAAGGGGAAACGAATATCAAAATGCGATTTTCAATTTTCGCGCCGGAAGCTAAGCACGCAAAGTCAGTGTGACGTCAAAAACTTTCAATGTCGTTTCACGCAGTTTCGCCACTATAGTGCAATGGAATTTCCTGAAACTCTCTATGATGAAGCTCTGTCCCCGTTAGCACACAACGTAAATCATTCCAAAAGAAAAACGGTGAAGTTAACATGAGCAGACGCGTTCTAAATCTATGACGTAAGCGCGAGTTGGTGCCAAATCTTGAAGACGGCGGCGCCACCTGCAGCTTCTCTTCGCGCGTTTTATCATTACCAAGTGTCTTCTCGAGGTAAGAGTAACGCTTTTGGAATTGTGAAATGAAGTTGTTGGCACCAGAAAATGTATTATTTTCAATGGTGTTCTTTTCAAACTAACAGGCCACATGTCATGCATCGAGAGCCGTCAACGCATGGTAATCGTCACTGCCGCATGTAGGCGCTGCAGGAGGTAGTGACGTATCTCAAGAGATATCGGGCCAAATACGAAGGGGTAGACACAGCATGCAGTGCGTGTGGAGAGGAAGAAGAAACTGCCGAACACTTGATAATGTTCTGTAAAGGGCTTCACCGTATAGTTCAGGATGACGGCGCAGAGTTTTTCAAAGCACAGGGAGGGAAAAATAAACTTTAAGCGGGTAGACTCAACTAGAAGGAGGTAATCTGACTGGTGGCTAAAGTCAAGGCACGAGTGAAAATTAAACCCTTCACTGCAAAGTACGAATCCTCAACCTCATTATTTAGAGGGAAAAAAAGATAAATCTAATGGTTAGCCACCTAGGTTAGTGAAGGCTAGGTGGCGTTAGCCGCCGCCCGATCCAAAGTGTCGAGCCACATCCATCCATCCATCCATCCATCTATCCATCCGTCCATCCATCCATCCACGTGGGAGTGGAGACATCGGGAAGAGTATTTTTTGCCAACTCGCACGTTATCGCACCGGTCTTTCTATATTAAAGCAATATATATACAAGCTGTACGTGCATATATAAGTGGCATTCGCAAAAAAAAAAAGAATCAGCAAAAGAAAAACGAACATCGTCCAAACATGGAAAGCCGTCAACACACCGCCACACAGCGGCGATAAGGGCGACGCGCCGCGGGAGGGCGAAGAGGTACGCGGTCGTGGGAGGTACAGGAGGGAAAGGGGAACTAGGGGGAGAGAGGCGCGATAGTTGAGAGCCACGGCGTAAAAGAGGGACGTAACCGAACCTTTTCCGAGGCCATCGTGAAATGGCAATCGCAAACCGCCCGCCGCGCTCCTGGCTTGTTATCGAAAGGGAGGGTGAAAAGCGCTTTAGATTAAGGGGACAGACCTACTACTACAGCTCGCGGCTCTTTTCGCGTTGGACAGCCAACTTGCGAGCACATGTGCCTTCCTTGAAGCCATGGAACTCTCTGCTCGGTTCGTTTGGTTTGTTCCTTTTCTGTTTTCCCTTTTGTTGTCTCTCGGTCGGTTGGGCTAACCACGGATGAAACGTCAGGCGGTATTCTGCAGCTTTGGTTTCGAGTGCAGTTGCATCATTGATCGGTTAGTGGGCTTGGTTCTTGTTAATAGTCCAACGAGGCAATGAGCTGGCTTAATTAGCGGACGTTAGCTACACGCAATCGCACTCTAAAGAAAAATAAAAGCCCATTGTCTATATTTTTTTAGAGCCACGCCGTGGTGGTCTAGTGGCTAAGGTACTCGGCTGCTGACCCGCAGGTCGCGGGTTCGAATCCCGGCTGCGGCGGCTGCATTTCCGATGGAGGCGGAAATGTTGTAGGCCCGTGTGCTCAGATTCGGGTGCACGTTGAAGAACCCCAGGTGGTCGAAATTTCCGGAGCCCTCCACTACGGCGTCTCTCATAATCATATGGTGGTTTTGGGACGTTAAACTCCACATATCAATCATCAATATTTTTTTAGAGTTCTTGTTAGCCACATCTATGACTTTCTTTAGAGAGTCACGCGAACTCTCTTAGAAGATCATTCCACTCTCTTCGGTGAGTCGTGTCACCCGCAAGAAAGTTAACGTCTGTCTTTAGAGAGAGTCACACACGTGATGAACAAGTACTCACCCTGAAAAGTAATACATACCCTTTCCGTTTTTTTTTTCCTTTTAGTTATAAAGCGGACACACGTTTTCAACTATACATCTACGTAGAGGTTTACACTACCAAAACATTTTTATACCCTCATAAAGCCCTTTTTTGGCAAACTGTTTGGCTCACTATGTGGTTATTTGCTCGTATGTCACCTCTGTTATTGACCTCCTGGTTAATTTAGACTACCCGCGGTTCTTTGACGTGCACCTAAATATACGCACACGGGTGTTTTTTTTTTTTAATTTATGCCCATCCACAAATACGTGCCCTTACGGTGTTTTTTTTATTACTTCGTAGAGCACACGTTTTGAAAGCATCAAAAAAATTGATATGTACCGAATGAACACAGGGCGCTGCAATAATGAAGCGTATTTTTCTTTTTCTTTTTTTTTCGGTCATAAATGCTGAGCGCCGTTAAAGAGGTTAGTTACTTTACTGATGATACCAGCCGCGCCATAACTGGACGAAAATTTTTTTCGAACACTTCTGATGCAGTATACGTTTGTGGTGCGTGCCTGTTCGTCCAATTGGGAGCACATGAATACTACACACGCGACCTGTCGCGTCAAGCCAATCGAGACTGCCAGCCGTTGTCGTCACTGTCACGTGATGAAACGTCACTTCCGATCCCGCATATAGCCGCGGTGTGTCGCCTCGGCGAGAATTATGTGTGGTTTGTTCGCTTGAATAATATACAACAAGCCATGTTTTCGGCGCTGCCACTTGCGCCACGATATTGGTGCATAACACAGTATACCAGAAAACGGGGCGAAAAGGATATGCTTAATCTGTGTCACAGGGTGTTTTTTTTAAACGGGAGACAACACTGGAGGAAAATCCTGCGATTGCGTCTCTGCAACTCAAACGCTTCAGCAAGCGTGGAAATACTGGTATAATAGTACACGCATATTTGTCTATAAGCTTTGATTTCTCGACAAAATGGGTGGCCGTGACATCTAAAAGCGACAATTACTTGACCACTTACACCATTTTAGGCTGTACAAAACGTGGCCCGAGCGTCAGCTTCTCCGCGACGCATCATTCTTAGCTCCATTTGAAAGAAGGGCGTGCAGTTAGCTTTCATATATTCACGGATAGCGGATACAGCAAATGATCGAAACGCCACAGTTAGTAACTAAATGTTAGCGTTCGGGCGAAAAAATACCGCGTTGTTGAGTCCCCGAGGCGACAAGCTTATCGAACCAATAGAAGTGTTGAACGCTTCACGATTTTGCGTGCGATTCTCGCACATGTAGGGGCCGTGCTAGTGTTATCTGTATGTTGTTGCGACTTCAATATCTGCACGTCGAACTTCGGCAGTCTACAGACTTTGCGTCACTTTACGACGTTTGTATGACTTCTCTCCGAGTTCATTTCTTTGCGCTGTACACCAAAACGTGTGTACCAACCAGACCCCAAGCGGGTTGCATTTAGACGAAAAGTTGAACGCTCCAGAATCTTGAGTGTGGAGCCCTCTACTGCGGAGAGAAGTAAACTGTTCCGGATGATAAGATGCAACAGACATACAAAAAAAAACCGCTATAAGTAGGAGCGTTTAGCAGAAGAGGTGAACTTGATTACAGTTTGATCTATACCACGGTAGACCGTACGCACTAAAAACAAAAGGTGAACGATTCGAAGATGTCCAGACTAAATTGTGTACGCTTTCGTGCACTTCACGCACTCCATTAGCACAGAGCTTTTAGCTATACCGCTTCTACGTCAGCAATTACGCATTTGTGTTTAGAAAATGTTGTTGACAATATTGAGTGCTTGTTACTCTACTATGGGAGAGCATAAAGCCGTCCCTATGGCTGCAAGTATTACATAACTGAATGTGTGTTTAGAAAAAGTTGTTAACTATTTAGACTACTTGGTACTGTGTGTTTAGAAAAAGTGGTTAACGATTTAGAGTACTTGGTACTCTACTGTGGGACAGCTGGAAGCCGTCTCATTCGGACACGTACCGGTGGCTATACCACCAAACAAATGACCTACCTACAACATGCCAACTGTGCTTAGAAAAAGTAGGAGAGCATTAAGCTGTCCCAGACGAATGTTGTCTCTGAGACGTCTGTGTTTAGGAAAAGTGGGTAACGACTTCGAGTACCAAGTACTCTACTATGATGGGAGAGCATACACAGGCCGTCCCACGGGCCTCACACTCGATGAGGTCGCACCGACAAAAATAATGCGCCAGAGTCAACGGCAGTTGGTTGAGGCAAGCGCCGAGAACTAACGTGAAACCAGGACCGTCGCGCGCTATCCGATTATGCGTGTTTAGAGAAATAGGTTAACGATTTAGAGCACTTGGTACTCTACTATGGGAGAGCTTAATGTTTAGAAAAAGTTTATTCTTTCATGGGACGCAACAAACCTAAGAGACAAGCGTCTGTATAACAGGCACAATAACAAAAAAAGACAAAGCACAACATACACTACACATTTAAACTAAAGTGTCCAAGTCCGTAGGATGTCCATAGTCCGTTGTACTACTAACTGTACATATACTACGTAAATGCACTAATCACAATATGGACAATGTACATGATGATATATGTACAGAATTTACAAGACTTGGTGAAGATGTTAGAAAATATGTACAACAGGTATCAATATTCATAAAGGTTACATAACTTACAGCGTTAGAATGAAGTGCATATATAGGAGAGCTCACACCCATATCGAACACACACAAACTCATAAAAATAGTAAGCACATGGTGATTACATGCACCAATCAGACATTGACAGGTGACCTGGGAGAGCTTAATTATGCTTCAGCTATACTGTTATCCTTACACTTCCCAACGCGAAGTTGTCACGTGAAGCCGATAGTTCTACCAGACAGTCCCGCACTGCTGTCCCAGGTTTCGAGGGGACAACTGGACTGTTGTTGGAAGCTTTGTAGAAAAATCTCACAACGGTGTTAAAATGGAGACGCACGTTTTTTTTCTCCGAAACAACGAACTTTTAATTTCCTAACATTCGCGCAATCACTTCAGCACGCATCTACACCCATCAACGGTAAAGCCTTCGACGACTCTGACGAATGTGGAAAAGGATATTTTTGGTCCAAAGCTTGCCAATTAGGTAGGTAAAAGGTTTAAACGGTGGGGTACCGAGGCAGCTGGTATTAAGGCGAAAGCCTTTAGGGTATCGCTCGCGGTGACCAGCCGCGTCCGTCCGTGCTATGGGTGCTAGCATATATATATACGCTACTTTCAAGAGTCGATCCGCACTTGCGCTATAGCTTCTCTTCAGATTTACGTCAGCACATATAGCACGGGATGCTACCAACCGAAGCATGAAGCGCGACCCCTGAAAAAAAGACTTTAGGTGTGCTTCATCCTTTAAGCTAACGTCACCAAATGCAAGGTACGAAGCGCACATTTCTTAAAAGTAGTGATCGAAAAATCAACAGCTACAACAGAAGGCACTTCGATAGACCACAGCTCGTGATAAACACCGGACAAATGAGGGCGCTCGTCGGTAACCGGGCCGAAGGTTGCGGGATCGATTCCCTGTCGCGGCGATCGCATTTCGAAGGAGGAAAAAAGCTGGGTGGCCAGTGTACTTGTAGCTTAACAAACTGCTCATTTTAGGGCTAAGAGGACAAACACATCAAAGACCACGGGAAAGGCGCTGTACGTAGCAACTGCTTCATTGCAATAGCAATGAAATATACGAAAGGGCGATGCAATGACGGACCAAGCGCGTATCTATAAACCATAGCACTGATTGGCTACGGATCTGGCTACGGTCATGCATCCAAATAATTTGACCTCGCTCTTATAAAGAGAGGTGGACGTGTCGCTAATACACTCAGTTCCTTTCGTTCATTTAGTGGTACTCCTCCCAAAGTTCACGGGCTGATTTGTTCCGGCTTATGCCATTCAATCATCGCTTCTCAACGCACATTTAGATCGAGGTAGTCAGATTTGAGTGCACGTTAATGAAACCTAGGTGGTCAATGGAAATTTTCGGAGCACTCCGTAACGGCGTTTATCGCAATCACATCACCTTCATTGGGCGTAAAACTAGAATTGCATTAATTGCGTAACTGTTCCTTCACTTTGTATATTCATCTATGTATATTCTTTACATCAATCAGTCAATCATTTATTTTCCACTTCGGAAAGTAGAGGGCACGGGAAGAAAAAGCTGTTGTGAGCTTGACTATAGCTTCCCAGCCGATTACAGTTCAGCATGCAGTGATGGTATACAGAAAGTAGCGTACATAAATGTAAACACACACAAAGCAAACGTTATTCTACACGCAATAAAAACATCAAAGATAAGTTCAAAGCCGACATTTTAGACATCAGCTCACCAAAAAAAGCATGCAGTGCAGACTCGCAACAATAAATGTCAAAATCATTTTGCGATAACAGGTTTAACACAGAGGGCAAGGTTGTTCTTAGCATCCGGGCCCCGTAATTTGCGCGCGGTGTTCTTGTTTTGTACTTTCTCATGATATATATCACTCTGTTTGTCGGTCTGCTTGCGGCAAGGTGCAGGCGTTTCATTGAAGCGAGACAGTCGTCATTTGTGTACAACGCGTTCTGGGGCCTTTTGTGAAGTTGCGCAAAATGTCAGCCCCCACCCCTCCCCTGGTAACGCAGTCTTTAGCACAACAGCCGTCGACATTTTCGTCTCACGCAGCAACGAGAACAAGATGGCGGCGGCAAAGAAACAAAAGTAACTCAACAAAAAGACGTGAAAAGACACGAGGTCACTCGAAGAGGCGACGCAGAAAGAAAGACGTCACGCGAGGCTTGATGACGTCACGAACTTCTGAGAAGCACAGAGAGGTCTCAACCTGCGCCGCCACCGTGAACATGCCTCGTCATGCGCACAAAAAAAAAAAAAAAAACTCGCGGCGTTTTTTTTTCTTCTTTTTCAAATTTAGATCTGTTCGCGCAACTCAGGCCTGTTATCATTATCAAAAAAAAAAAACAGTGAAGATATGTTTCACGCTGCTTTCCACATACGGCGTATCTCATAATCACATCCTGGTTTTGGGACGTAAAACCCCAGATATCTTTTGATTATTATCCTTATATCTTTATCATCTATGTACCGCTGCTTAGTACAACGCATGCCACGGTTAGTTTATCACGAAGTTTTCTTGGCACACTTCACAGTTTACAGACTCGTGCAGCAGGTATATATGCGTCTCGCCGAATCGTTTCCTGCAAATCAGTGCTTTCGTCGCAGTTAATGAGCATCTTTTCCGAATTCGACCCGCTCATAAGCTCAAAGACCCGCGTTCCGACTCCCGGCCACGATATGCAAAGCGATAAAAATTGGGAAAGCCCAGTGTTTACATTTAAATGCACGTCATTCATTAACCGCTCAGCTATCCAGGCGCATGTAGCACGTAAGCAGGATAACCGCTGGTAATTAAGGGTAAGTAACTGGATTCTTAGAGAAGGCGAGCGGGTTAGGGGGAGACAGAAGGTTAGGTTGGCAGATGAGATTAAGAAGTTTGCGGGTATAAATTGGCAGCAGCAAGCACAGGACCACGTTGACTGGTGGAACATGGGAGAGGCCTTTGTCCTGCAGTGGACGTAGTCAGGCTGATGATGATGATGATGATGATGATGACACGTCATTCAAAAACCCTAGTTCATGACCTCAATCAATCTGCAGTCATGACACGTAAAAGCAGGATTCACGTGTTATAACTGCGATATCTAATTGTGAGGTCCCAGAACGCAGTATTTCATTACGTTTCGAAGAAGTAATAACATTAATATCTGGGGTTTTTCGAGCTAAAACCAGGATACGATAATTCGCCCCAAACGTAGAGGAGGTCTCCGGACATTTCGACCGTTTGAGGCCCTTTTAACGTGCGCTTACATCTCGCACTTAGGCGGGCCCATACCATACAGCATTTCGCCTTTGTCGAAATGCGATCTTCGAGTCAGTGGCCGAGTATGCTTTGATGATGTTCACGGCATATTCGCAACGGTCGGTGTATAACATATTATAATAAGTACCATCAAATATTTGACTTTTTTCCCACACAGCACTCATTAGACTGCTGTGTGTGAAAACAACTGCGAGTGCTGTATTTTTAAAGAAAAAAAAAAGCTGCACCTGTAAACGCGCGCAGAGCCATCGAAAATGTCAAGAGGCACGCTTAAATAACAAGGACCAGACGTATAAACACAATACTTGGAACATGACAGTTCAAGAATGACTCGATCGGAAATCCTCAGAGCCGAAGGCGGATAGCTTGTTCGTGCGAAACAGCAAACACTGCCCACGATGGTGGTTGCATTAGTATACGCTGCAGTCTGCGATTCCTAATTTTTATTGCACTGTCACCCGCTACGTTAGCATTGTTAATAGAAATCATGTCACGTGGTGTTGAGGTTTCCCGCGAGGCAATGCACGTCAACAATGGCACATGATAGTCGGTTACGACCTTTTTTACAACTTAATATTAGATAGTAAGTTCCGCCCACAAAATGGATGAATGAAAACAACTAACTGTATTATTCTGCCCACAGAACTACGGCACGCCGGCGCATCGTATGTAGAGGGCAGCCTGGCCAGCTGGTTTCTGCTCGAATCCCAACAAACGTTTTTAGGTACACCGTTATTAGCTAAAATATTAAGTTCGGCTTAGCAGCAATGTCATAAGTCCTGACGATGTTTACCAGAACATTCAGGTTTCTGTCTAAAAATCGTCAACACAAACGTATCTGCATATAATCGAAGGCAACCGTCCGAAACACTCGAATAAGCGATGACGTCACAAGAGCAATTAAACGCAATTGGATGGAACATTAATGCCCATGTTATGTGGGAGGGGCAGCGATCGCTGTGAACCAGAGTCGATTTTTTTCTTATCTTGTAATCTACTATAGTTTGGCTTATTGTTGTATGTTTCGGTGGGTGATGCATATATCGCGGACGCTCTACATCAGTTGATTTGATTGATATGTGGGGTTTAACGTCCCAAAACCACCATATGGTTATGAGAGACGCGCTCTACATCAGTTGATTCCCCCACGATACGCCCTATATGATATGAGCCTCAAATTACTAACTGTAAATCTTTCTTCGGTGCTCGCTTCTGGTATATGTCCGCAAAGTGATAGCATTAGCATACGATAATTCTACGCGTGTTTATTACGTTAACTTGGAAATTCGGACGCAAACAGGACGTTATTTACAGAACATACGTTTTATTAAGAGGTGCTTGTGCTTTTGGACTCGCCCATGCAATACGTTGTACATTTTGGATTCAGGCTGACAGAATACTATACCTAGATATATTAGAACAGCACACAATCAAACAGCACTGGGAAATTTGGTCAAGACCTTTCAAACTGCGAATTGACGCAATTAAATCCTTGCTTCATTGATGAAAAAAAAAACAGCTTTAATTTTGAAAAGGCTTGAAAACCTCTTGAATTTAAGGTTTGGACAGGATCGGACGTCCGGTCGGCAGCATAGCGGTTTTATATCGTATATAAACAACTGTCGTAATGAGAGATATCAATAAAGCTCATCATTTGTCACTTTCTTCGAATAAGAGGAATTCAAGCTATCGTTCTCCTCTAACCTGACAGACGAGGAAATTATTATTAGTAAGTTATTCTTAGTGCCCGCTGACTCAGCGATAACCAACTAGTGTCAATATTTTTTTTCTTCAAAATATTGCATCATTTCTCTTATAATCAAAGAGTGCACGTATTGGTCGAAATAAAAACACATTTTCACTTATACTCAGCGAGTAACCGTCAGTATCGTTGAATAAGAAATGCATTGGGCAAAGCGTGCTACGCACCAAAATTTACGCGTAAATTATTGTAGACTTACCGCGCAAATTTACTAACAGTGTCATTAGACAACCTGATTCCGAATTAAAGACATCCCCTGCGTTTGAAATTTGAAAACGTACATCATGAATTTCATTTGCAAGCTGCTAGTCTACGGCATGTTATTAAAACGAGTTCATTTTACCACTGCTGGTTAATATTGCTGCGCGTTTTTGCAAACCTACTTGACTGTTAACCAATTGGGATCCTTATAAGCATTACCAATAGAAAGAAATGTTGGTGTTTAACGTCTCAAAACGGCTATGAGATACGCCGTAGAGGAGGCCTCCGGAAATTTGGTCCGTCTGGGACTTATTGACGTCCATTTAAATCCAAGCCAAGCATTTTGAACTCCATCAGAAATGCGGTTGCCGCGGCCGGGTTTCGGCCCCGCGACCTGCGGGTTTGCAGCTGACAGCCACTAGACCCACTAGACACAAGGGTGTAAGTACTACCAGAGTCCTTCAATACTTCGAACGATTCTGGTACTGTCAAAACTGTCAGCTTTGAAGGACTCTATCAACTCTTGGAAAATATTCATGCGAACGATGTGTCCAAACCAAGTCGCAGCAATACTTCGAAGAACAGCAACACCAAAGTATACAGCAAAAGTGCAGTGTGGCAGCTTGGGCTAGTTGGCATGGCATGACGATAGTTATAACAAAACGACGACACAGGGACAAGAAGGACACGAGCGCTCGTGTCCTTCTTGTCTCTGTGTCGTCGTTTTGTTCTCGCGCTATAACTATCTCAAGCAAAAGTGCACACATCCAAAATATTCATACCTATCAGATGCAAAAAAAAAAAAAAACTCGGCTACTAAAATTTCAGCTTCTAGTTCCACCCAACGTTACTAATAACGTTGGTTCCACCGTCTACGACGAACAAGACTGAGCACGTTTACACGACGTACTCACGCCGCAAAGGAACACCTGACGACGGTGGAATAAGAAAAGCAAACAAATCGAAACAGGAAAGTCGTGCTTACCCGTTGAGCCATCTCGACTTTTTGGAAGTTCCTAGCTTTTAGCAGCTTCCCCGTGACACAGTGGGATGCTTGTGGTCGTCAACGGCGTTTTCTGCGTACCTTTTTTTTTAAGCACTGACACTACACAAAAGGCCGAAGCTCTTTCCACGAGTGAAGCTGCAGAAACCGGAACCTCTCTTCACGTCCCCCTCTCGATCCGGGCAAGTTTTTCGAACACCACACAAAAACTTGCGGCGGCGAGGTATACAGGCCAACACAGCGATACCACAAAGACGTCAGCCAGGGAAATCCTCCTCTCCCTATTCTGTTGTACGGCTCGAGTACGATGGGTCCAACCGAAGATTCTTCTCTAACGAAGGTCGTTGTCGAGCTAAAGGGTTGACGACGCTCGGAGTATAGGACGGTGTTTTCTCAGAACTCTATTAACCAAGATTAGGGAGGCGAGTCGAGGACACGTCTTCTTGTCGAAAAAGAAAAAAAAAGCGAAGTTGAAATCGACGAAGAGGGTTGTTCGGTGCAGTAAATGCACGTACACTCCCAAAGACACAATTAAGTGTTGTGGATTGCTTTCTCTCCTCGCAATCTTTCGAAACACGGGGATTTTGGGGGACACCAGTTCAACACACGGTGCGACAGCGAGCTTCGGATGCACCCTTGAGGCGACAACACAACACACAAAAAAATATCGTAGTCGAAGAGGATGACGACGATGGTCTTATTTCATACAAGGACCGACTGATGGTCTTGCAGATGTCTCTTGGCCTTTCAGAGTAGCAATGTGCGCACGCTTGCAGAGTCAGTCTTTCTTCTTGTACACAGACTGGCGTGGTCAGAACTGCCGGACCTTCTCTGAATGTTGGCAATGTCAGCGGTCGTCTTCAATCAACTCTTCTGAAATTTTCTTTTTTTTTTCTTCCACAAATCAGCAGCGGTGGTGGTCTTTCTTTCTTCCGGGGTTCTGGCGGTATGCGAGAAAAAAAAAAAACTGGTCGACGTTTCCAGCGAAGCAAGGGTCAGAAATCGGCGATCCTCCCGAAAGCCTGAGATCTTTTCCCAGAGGCGATGGATCAGCGACACAGAAAGAAAAAAAAGAAAACAGTAATCCCACAATCGTTGAACCAAGAAGAGGACTGGTGGGGCGTACTTGAAGAACTGGGTGACGAAGATGGTTCCTTGGTCGACGACAGTGGAAACAAGCTGTCACGCCCGATGTAGGGTAACGGTGTCACAAGGTCTCACTAACAAGCTCAGTATAACGCGTGTACCAATTAATGTTAAAAAAATTACAGGTGATCACGTTGCTGGTTGATTGGCCCAGATAGCTGCTTAGCTTACCAAACGAAACCTTATTCTGGTCAAACCTAAACTACAATAAAGCCGACACGAATCAGGTGGAAAAAATTTTGAAGGGACCCTGTGTTTATTTCGTCTTTGCTTTGAATACACAAACTTACGTTGGTTTCAACGAATTTTAAAATATAAAAGCTTCGTCAATGATTTGGTGACAAAAAAAAAGGTATAAAACAAATACAAATTTCGAAAAACGAAACAAGAACTTTTCCCCCCCGAAAAGATGGAAAAACAAAAAAAAAATGGGGGGTACCGAATCAGAACCGAATCACCTAAAAGGGAACGCGACTACCAGGTTGGAACACATGAGGAACTTAGTCCAGCGCGTTTGTAGCGCCACGTCCGTGTTCCAAGTGAACAGCGGCGGCACTGGGTTCAATCGACCAACGCAACGTGAACCCACCGTGATTAGTTGAACACTTAGCTGCGCCTGATTAAAAATTCGAAAAGAAAAAAACAAACAGAGCCAATTATCTAAAAAAACTACCTTTTCTGAAAGAAACCTTTGCCGAAGAACCGCCCCCTACACTCGATGAAAAAAAAATGAACCACACAGCACTTCACACGCACACTTCGATGTGACGATTCGAGGAAGCAGCCGACGGACGATCACCGGTCGAGGTAAGGAGTAATTCAAACACCAGCGAACGATTATCACGATTACCTCCTTGCGAAGCGTCGCAGAAAGCCGACACGTTTTCTTTTCAAAACACCGGTTGCCCTCCCACCGATATCGCACGCTCCACACAGCTGACAGGCGGACACGGCGTTTGCAGCAGCAGTACCACGTGACGGGCAAAGCACCGAGAGTCGGCGTTGATCAAGATGCTCTCACTGGGGTGTTCGGGGCCACAGTTCCGTCGTTGACGAAAAATCCGAGCGCGAGAGCGAAGGCGGTCCCCACCGTCCAACCAACCTCACACGCGCGCTGACGCGCGCCCGGCGCTCCAACACACACACACGGGCGATCACACTTCCTAAAATGAAACCAAGTACGGCAGTTGGTTCGAGCTCACAATTTCCAAAACGAAGGGCCCTCGTCGATTTGCCGGAGTGAGGCGCGCGCGTTCAGTGGGGAGTTGTAATGCAGACGGGCCCCTGCGGTGGCGAGGGCTTGGCAAAGAAGAGCGAACGCGTGGAAGCCAGGATCGGCGGAACCGCGCCGACTACTGCTGCTGCATTCGTGGTCGCCGATGTCGACGACGAGGAGCGAGCGGTGGTTCCCTGCCGGGCGTTTCTTTTTCGGCGGGGAGAGCAAGCTCGGGGCGCCCCTCTCCTAACAGGCGAGCTCGTCCCGCTCGGCGGCGGAGTTCGGTGCGAGGGGGCGGTGACTGCACTGCGCCGCCGCCGGCGCGGTTCTGTGCCGGGGGGAGGAGATTAGGCGCGCCGCGCCACGGAAGCATTTTGTCGTGATTGGTCGCGCGCGAATGACTGACGGGTCGCAGGAGGTGGGGGGGGGGGGGTGCGCTCACTTAGATAGCAGGGGGGGGGTCTCTTTCTCAGCCAAGACGGGGGATTGCAGGGGTAAAAGAAGGGAATGCGCCGGCGTACCGGGCAGCTGCTGGCGAGAGAGCTTGCGGCGGAGTTTTTCGCGCGAAGCTGCTGTAGTGTTTGGAAGAAGTCATGAAAAGCAGAGAGAAGGTGTGTGATGGCGGCGCGAAGGCGGCAGGACATTGCATGGAGAGCCTCCGCTCGCGCTGGAGTGGCGCTCCAAGCGCTCTCTCTGTGTGTGTTTCAGAATCGGCGCGAAAATAAGATGTGTCGGCTTCATCTAGCTCTTTACTTCTAAAGGATATCGTGTCGGGTCTACTTCCTGTTGGCTGTTGTATGTGAACACGTTCATCGGCAACTCTTTTTGTTGCGGTACAATGTGCATGCAAGAACAACAACTGTAAAAAAATACGCCAGAATACACATAGTAAGCACAAAACACCCACAACACATCATTTTTTCCCATTTAACACTTCGCGAATATTCGAGATCTTTCAGTTAAGTACACCATCTAGCAGGACCGTACCAAGGAATTTTGTTCGATGGGTGTTCGTGTGCAGAAAGCCTAATTTCGACAATCGATGACCGATGTGAATGCGCGTAAGTATTTTAGTATCGCCCGAAATTTTCCCTTTTGAAGCATGAAAAATATTTCGGGAAATGACCGAGCCCCCTCAACTCCCCCCCCCCCCCCCCTAGTAACGGCCCCTTCACTTTGCTCTGGTGTTCACTCTAAACACTCCTCGGAAGTAGTCAACTGAGCGAGATTACAGAGAGATAGGCTGAGTACGGGAGATATTCAGCTCTGCGCTATTCATAAGCATGCTTTTTTTTTAAAAAATTAGCATGTTCAAAAGGTGAGGTCATCCTGTTCAGTGAGCTTGGTTTTAAGCACACGAGACTATTGTGGCTCGTCAGAAAAAAAAAAAGAGGGGTAGGAGGAGAGAAAAAGACTAAACACCGACAGATGAAGTATTCCATGCAAAGGGCCTAACTAAGAATGTATAATTCCGACTAATTGTGACGTCATTCTACGTCACCTGCTACAGTACCGAATTTTACACCAAGCTGTTTGCATTTTGAACCCGAGGTCTACGATGCTCGTCCCTCTCTCCCAAAGTACCCTTAGGCTCATTGTTCGCTTACAGAAATACGTGGCAGAACTGAGTCAAGAGACAGTCACCAATCTCAACCCCTCTCTCGTATTCCAAAAAAAAAAAATAGCTAAAATATGCAAAACAACAGAAGTATAAAATGCAGACAAGAAAACACGTTTGGCTCAAAAGTGCGAACCAATTCTCCGGGAACATGGCAGACGTCTGCTTTCCCTACCAAGTCTCTGAAGAGAGGAGAGCGTGCTCCTAGATGAATGGAGTGAACGAAAAGCCCTTTAACCTAATAAGCGGTTTTAGCGAGATTACGCAGCCTTGCGCCCTTAGTCCTCTGCCACACCCCCTTTCTGCTCCTTTATTGTTTTTTTTTTTTTTGCTACTGCACGTCAGAGATTCCATCGGCTGGGGGTCCTGACCCACCTACAGAACGCCAAGAAACTAGATGCGTTCATGCGAGAACGCTGAATCTCGAGGAACGTCCTTTGCCAGAAGTCCTATACGTGGATGTGTGGAAGAAATAGAAAGGACGAAGGCCAGGTTAGGAGAGAGAGAGAAAGGAGTCAAGGCCACACAGCAGCTGGGCGGGGTGCGGCGCAGGGTTGGTTTTATTTTTATTCGAGCGGTAACAGTGCGCCGCGATTCAGCGCTTGCCGCTCTTTGTGTATAGTTATGTATGAGACGGACAGGACGAAACGTAGAGCATCGGTGCGTTGGTTGAAGCGACGCGCGGTAGAAAAATCGCACCGCTGAAGCAATACGCGCCGCGCATAGTTCCCTTAAGAAAACACGTACAATGGGCCAATTCAGAGTGGTCACGTGTCTTGGCTGAGAGTGGAGAGGAGGTTGGGGAAGGGAGAGGATGTGTGTAGGGAGCCCTTCAGGAGGGATAGGGTTTCGGAGGGTTGCCTGGTGGTCGCTGAGCAGGAAGCATGGCACAGAAACGAACCCATGACAAGACGACAACGACGCAAGTACCAGGAAGAAGAACAAGAAAAACAGTCGAAGCGTTTGAAACAGCCCGGACAGCTGATGAGTGGGAGCTCGGCGACAGCAGCATTATCAAAGAATAAAAACGCAGCAGCTCTATTTTCCGTAGAATGACACATTCGTTCATTCTTGCAGTTTCAGATATTTTGCTTATATACACGCACAATTTGCAAGGACTAACAGGGTCTTTCTCTCTTATGCATTGCCTGAGACGACTCTAAGCCGAACGCCATCTTCTGGTTCCATCTTCTCACCTAGTTTTGCGCTGCCTCCGTGATCGCCACACCTTTAAGCAATCGACGGTGGTGTGATGACGTAATCATGTGACCTCATGATGACGTCACAAGGTTTGGCGATTCGTGGTGTCATTAAGACGTCATCTTGTGACGTGATCGTGTGACGATTTTTTTTAACATCACTCGCGTTGACCTCATGGAATGCTGACGTCCCCACGGTATGCCGACCGCCGAATTTCGCTTTTGATGAAGCATGTAAGAAAGTTCGCCTTGCTGAAAGTAGAGCTCGTCCCTTCGCACTCTGGTCCCGTGTTCGTTTATGCGCTATGTATTTTCCTTAGTGTAAAGAAGCGTTGAAAGAAAGAAAAAAACTGCATCCAGCTTAGCCACAACACAGGCCAGGTCCGGACAGGTCCGGCCTACAAGCCTTGAAGACGCGGCTTAGCAAAGCGTTTCGCGTTCTACGTGTGAGCGTGTTGAAAGGCGGGCAGCACCTTGCAAAAAGGGGGACCGTCGGCTAAACAGAGGTTGAAAAAAGTATGGTTATAAGAAGGGAGATATGAGCTTGCGGAGACGGCCCATGCTGCATGCCCCGGTTTCAAAAAAAAAAAGGGGGGGGGGGGGGCTTTATTCGTGTTCCAGGCGTTCTTGTTGCCGAGAGCCTTTTCTTCGGGACGTGCGGCTAGCCACGCATCAGTAGCGAGCCCAAAACTACGCAAGAAAGCTAAACACTGAAATGAGCAGGTACAGAAGGGGGGGGGGGGGGGGGTGGGGGGGGGGGGGGCAAACCGGAGGCGAGACTCCGCGTCAGGGGTGCGTTTTTTTTCGGAAACCTTGAGAGAGAGAGAGAGAGAGAGAAAACGTTCCGCGCACGAGATCGCAGGGAGAGGAGGGGAATGCGCGCGCGTGAAAGAGATGAGATCAGAAGGGCCACAACAGCGGCTACAACAGAGCTAGCTGCAGACACCCCGGGAGTCGCGGCCGACTATTTTTAGCAGCTTGGCACGAAACGTTCCTTCTCTCTCTCCTCAGTACGCCTCCCCCCTCTCCATACGTTTTCAAACCAAGGTGTCGGAACGGAACGGCGTTTCGGAACCACCACCGCCGCCGCCTCGTCGACGTCGTCTTTAGCCTCCTCCCCATTGCAGATCTAGCTCCTCACTAACTCCTGTCTCTGGTCTTGATGCCCCGCTGTGAGCCTCCTCCCCCTCGTCAAACCGACGCATACACAACAGAGCAAACTGGGGAGCCATTTTGCTTCCGTCAAGCATTATGAATCCATACAAAAAAAAAAAGGAGCGAAAGGAAGGTCTAACTACTCTAGAGGAGGACGAAACGTGGTGTAAAGAGAAAAAAAAATGTATACAAATAATAAAGCAGGCGATGTTACAAAGAGGGCTGCTTGACGGAAGCGGGACGAGTCTTTCTTCGCTGCCAAGCGTGAGCGGTGGTGACGACAGAACGAGAAGAGACACGCGATCGAGGCGACCTCTGGCAAAAGCGCTAACTCCTAATGCCCGAACGACTCCTAATGTACTTATGCCAGCTCGAAAGAGCCGTGAAACTTTTTTTTCTTTTTTGTTAACCACGCCGGTCTTCAACCGAGAGGATTGTGCTCACGGGCAAAGGCACTTGTTGGGACCTCTTATTCCGACTGAGCTGCTCTCCGTAGCATGTTATCCTGTCCAAGTGACTCGTTCACTTTGACGACGGTGCGATATATCGTTTATTTTTTTTCTTATATTTTTTTCTGTGTTGTTACTCTCCGCAGAAGGCATAACAACGCTCGTGCTCGGTTTGATGCATACTTCGCCTCAGCAAAGCCCTACGTTGCGGCGAAAACAACTAAAGTGCTCGTGTTGGTTGGGTGTCGTAGGGTTACCCCAGAAACTGAAATTAGGTAGCTGTCTAAATATCTTAATGGAAGGTAGGCTGTACAGGTAATAGAAAATAAGCGGTAGTTATCTTTTTTTAAATTTTTTTTTGGTGAGGTTCGACCCAGGAGGATTAAAAAAAAATTACTGGAGTGTTTCTTACGTGTCTACGATGAAGTCAAAAATCCGCCATCTTACTAGTGGCAAAATAAAACACCCGTGAGGTAACAAAAAAAAGGGGGCATCTTTTGTTTCACACACTCTATCAGTTTAATATGGGTAAGTATGCGTTTAATATAAGTTTAGTATGGTTCGTCTCCTCCTTTTGCATCCTGTTGGTTTGCGCTGCCAATATTTCAGTATGAATCTGTCCCAACTACCCCGCTTTTCAACCCTTCCGTAATAAAGACAATAATTTGGGACAAATAGCATGGGACGAGTACCTTCGCGTTGCAGTTTCACCCAGAAGCCTCAAAGCAGGAGCGTAGGCAGACTTTTTTTTAGGCGGTGGGGGGGGGGGGCACTCCTTTGATTTTGAAAGGGGTACCACCTTGAATCGCTCTCTATGCCAAAGCGAAAAAAATTAGGGGGGGGGGGGGGGCACGGTTCTTGTGTACCACCCCCCGGCTACGCCCCTGCCTCAAAGTGTGGGCCAGTGGTTTTGTAATGCGGGTTCGCGGATCACAGGGGGTCCGAGAAGCCATTCGTGGATTTCCACGAAACCCATGCTCGGAAAAAAAAGTCACGGCTTTGTCACAACGGCGAAGCAATGAACGCGATGGCAACAAATCGGAAGGTCACGCGCAGAATGGGAAGCAGATCGAAACGTGCCCCGCGTTTCTCACGCACAAAGGACGCACGAAACGTACTCACAGGTACAGATAAACGCGAATAAGCGTCTCAGTTGTTACTTCTCTGCGTCTGAAAAGCGCGCCCTTTTCGCAAACGGAGGCTGTGCAACGATTGCAGTGCCCTTTGTGCGCCCGGTAACCACAACAGAATCGTTCCGACGAAATTCAAAGGCTAGCCAAGACGTACGATTCTCCCCACTGCAAGATAAGGGCGCGCAATCGAGCATACACCACCTTATTCTCTACGCGGGCCAAAGTACGCGTGAGAGATGAGAGCCGCCACACGCTCAATGCGACATCTTGCAGATAACGCTGAAAACACGATAGCCCCCCCTTCCCCCCCGTTATGCCCGCCAACAGCGGTAAGGGGTAGATTTGAATAGCTTGCCGTTTGAACGTTGAAGAAGGTACCTCTTGGAGGCTCAGTGATTAACGCGTCGCTTGCACGACGCGGAGGTTCAAGGTTCGATTCCGCGCAGCCGAGTCCTTTTTATTTTCTTTCTTGCGTTTTCATATATTTATATATATATATATATATATATATACGTGCATATATATACGATGCATGGCATAGGCGACGACACCAGTGGCGAAATCCAGCCGAGAGTGCCCACTGCATTAAAAAAAAATTAAAAAGCACTTTCTTTTCTTGTATAGATAGGCACACACTGTCCCGTGACAATCACCCTTTCTAAATTTTATTATGCTTCACCGCATAACATGTCTACATTGTGGCAGAACTGACTTTTGTTCTCCTTCACCGTGAGAGGTTTTCGTTGCAGTTTTCAGCAACATGTGCACGCACGCAAGTATACCATTTCAAAGCTTGCATATTTGAAGAACAAGCATAGCTAGAAAAAAGGTTGACTGGGGCTAAAGATCGCACAACTTATTGACAAGACGGTGAGATCTAACTGACGTAGCACTTTATAGTCGGACTATTCTTTGTCAGGGAGACATGAAACGCACCTGTCTAACGCTGCATAAAGCGTTATCTTTCTTATGACCCACCTCCTCTTTCTTTTTTCGCACTTCAAGGAATCCATCCTTTCTTAGACAGTCCACAAGGAGTCCCGGAAACATCCATGGCTGAGACAACTTGTGGAAGTTAATTTTATTAGCCCTCCTCACTTTCAATACAGCGGTTTGCGATAGCAGATTTGCCGACAAGGACTGCGAAGAATCATTCTCCTTATGCGAGGAGTAATTAAAATAGTGCTTATAAACATAGCATGAGTGTCATCAGCGATGTACTATTTCGGGCAGTGGTGTAGCCAGGGTTGGGCACACAGAGACCATGCCCTCTACAGCCTCACGATTATTTATTTATTTTTTGCCATGGTATAGAAAGCGAAAAACTACCATTTCAAGGAGGTTCTCTTATTAATAGGCTCTTTTTATACAAATAGGCTCTCTTAAAACCAAGAAGTCCTGTTCATTTAGCAGCAGATTTTGCGTACGCCTCTTGGGTGTTTGCGCTGAAGTTTTAACACGAGGAACAATGCACCAGCTAGGCTCAAATGAAGGAATATCGGAGTTTTGCTTGAACTTTTGAAACCGCTGGCTTTGTAAGTGCAACCCATTGCCGTCACTGAGCACTGCACAGCATCCTTCACGAAACGCTTCAGTAGCCACAATGTTGCCAGCGAGCAATCTGTTTCACCCTAAAGTCCGACTGGCGTGCACCGAAATAGGAAAGCGTACAAATAAAAGGCGATTAGCCCGCAAAGAGGCGAGCTGAGTGAGGGGGGAGAGAGGAGGGGGGCGGAGAGGGTCGAGGAGGAGTGGCACATCGAGCCTTTGGCCGTTTGTTGGCTACATGACCAGTATTGCACATTCAGAGTTAGCGGGCGTGTGACGTAGGCACAAAAGGTGCGCTAGCAACACGGATAATGAGGCGTTGCGCAACACATTCGAAGGTACACGCAGGCGTGTTGTGAAAGATGGCGGCAACACGGCGAGGCAGGCTGCAGGATTGCGCACGCTCCCGTCCCCCTTGAAGTTTCAAGGTTAAAATAAATTGATAAAATAAAAACGAAATAAGAATAGACGCTGGGAAAAAAAATTGGCATGGGTGTCTTTTGGAAGGCTCGTTCAGCGTGATGTGCGCTTTCTATCTGCGAAGGCGCGAAAAGATTGCGACATCCTGTCTTTTTTTGACCCTCTGAAGGCGCCGTTAAAAAGCTCTCAAATCTTGATGTTCTGCTTCCAAGCACTAATATCGACGTGTTTTATTCATTCTAGGGAAACATCCGAGCAACATCACGTCATGTCTCACAAGGTAATTCAACTGTCTTTTATGACGTTTTTCGGCCCAGCTTTTCAAAGTGAGCTCTTTTTTTTTTCTGTCTAAATGCGACAAACTATAGAACCATTCTACGTTTGTAAACACAGGTAGGCCAATGTCGACATTATGGGTAAAATTATAGCGACGTCCGCTCGTAACTTCCGCCATAAGCGCTGAGCACTGCGATGTGCGCTAACAAAACGACGTTGTGAGGTGCCTTAAGCGCTGTGAAAACCATAAGCGCTGAGGGCTGCGATATGCAGCAACCATCAAAACTAAGCTGTGAGATGCGACTCACATCCAACGGCGAAGCAGCTCGTCGGCATATCATTTTTTTTCCTTGTTGCTTGACTGAGAACACCACATGCACCATTGAAAACGCAGCATACACTGCGGTAGGCAGAGCGTCTTTTGCCCACCAAGACAGCGCCACCGCATTTTCGTGACGTAAGTCCGGTGGAATTTGTCTATACACACAGCCTCAAACTACGGACCACGTATTATATTTTAAAAGTCTACAATCATCGGGATATATGCATTAGATAAACTAACCATTTCAGGGAAGTGGTTATGAGACACAGAAATGGACTACCGACACACATAAAAATATAATTCCAAAGATATTCCCTTAGCCCATTCTCGGAATTTTCCTCACAAGTACGTACGATTTGCATAAGTGTTAAAGTACGTTTTGTCCCGCTAACCTTTTCCGTGACGCTCACTTTACTGATATTTTTTTTTGTGTTCTGAATACTCCTATCACCTCTATCCACACAGGAGATAATAAGCTGTCCATGCCGATTGATGATGTTAATGCACGAGAAACTGCACTGTTGCCCACTGAATTTTCAGCCAGTGTGGCCCACCGATGCAATTCTAATTGAGTTATTCCTTGACTATTTTGTTCATGAAAAATTTTCCACTCAATGAAATCTTCCCAAATACTCAGGCACTCGTTTCGAACGCACCGCAACGTGAACAAAATTTTCGGGTTTCGTGATTGTGCCCTGGAGGGCGCTAATGTCAGTGCGAAGCTGCGACGCATGACGCTTCAGCCTGCATGCATGGAACAATGGGTAGTTTAATGTGTATTAGTCGGCGCAGCGTAAGATTTGCATTGTCAGCGTAGCGTAAGAAACCGCAAGGTCTTTACAACTATACGTATCTATGCATTTTATAGTAAAGAAACACACTACCTAATACCTACGTATTAATGTTGCGCCTCAGATATGCGCAATAGCTGCTTTTTGATCGACAATGTTCACAAGTATGAACGCAGCCACCAGACCAAGATGGCAGAGCGTTGAGCAAGAGCTTAAAATTTCGCCAGGTGGCTGAATCGTGCGACAGATACACAAACAGACAGACAAAAATTTCTGCGTTGAAGTACATTTTTAATAGGGCCCCGCTTAACTAAAGCGCTGGTCATAGGCAAGAAACAGGGCAATTTTCATCTGGTGTCCCCAATATAGCCGGTATTCAACCATGGAACTGATTAAGAGTGTATCCTATAGGAAAGAGTATCATCTTTAAGAATAAATATATTCAGGCTTAGTGAGATTTAGATGCAGACCTTCTGCGTTGTAAAAAGGTGTTCTACCGCACGAAGCTATACCAGTGCTTGTAAGTGCTTCTTAAAACAAAGCTATAAAGATTGTCGTGTGTTCGTTCAGTCTCCTCAATGCATGCAATATTGCGTGCACATGCGCAAATGGGTTGTGGGGTCAGCAAGGTCCAATCTCCCTTGTGTTCAGACTGGGGGAGGGGGGGTACACCCTTTGCAAGTGTCTTCCTTTGAGATTTAGTTTTAGAACATTAGTCATAGTTGACAGTAAAGTTTAGCATATTCAACTTTGTTTAAAGGCTGATTACTTTTAGTGCGTACGTGTGTTCAATACCACAGCTTTGTGACGCTACATGTAAATCTCAAAAGCCGCTCGAGCTTTTTAAGGAAGACTGAATACAACAATGCAATTACTCGAGTTCGGACCACATGGCAGTTTTCAAAATTTCATTAAAATGCATGAACGAATTCTCGTTCAACGAATTCTCATCTAATTTGTTTCCCTCACCGTCGCAATTTTTTCCGGATTTACGCCATCGATTGCGAGGCGAAATCGCACCGGGTGTCAAAACGAGCGAATTGCTCAACGATTGTCTGGTTGAGAGCTTCCCACACATCACAAAGTACGAAACTGCGCAAGCGCGCGTGGAATCTTACAGCGACAAGTAGTGGGTACTTTGCCGATTTGCAAAAGGACGAACTGTTTGGACGCTGCGTAATTGTACACACAGTATACATTTTAGGACGCTTCGAAATGGCCCTTTGTTACGCGCGCTAACGTCGCTTTCTTTGCGGCTTGGTTGAACGAGATTCTCCCGGGACGCTATTCTGGACATGGTCGAATTCCGCCATGTTGTCGGATTCCGCCATTTATCGATGTTAATATGCCAAGTGAGCTGCTGCGACCTCTCCGATTGGGTTGCCATTACGAAATTTGACAATATGGCGGAATTAGACAATGTCCGGAATAGCAACCCCGGAGCCCTTCTTCTCTCTGTGTCGTCGTTTTGTTCTCGCGCTACAACTATCATCATGCCGTACCAACTAGCCCAAGCTGCCACACTCCCTATCACACAGTCACATTCTATGTACTCTTGAAGGCAACGCTCAAACGTCATCAAGTGTTCTTTAGGGGGTTGGGTGGTGGGCGGTTAGGTATCCAATCATATTTATATACTTTGTGCCAAACATTGAAAACTATCAGAGAGAATTCTACCCCCCACCCCTCCTCTTACTGACAACACGATTGCCGTGAACAAAAGAACTCGAACGTGTAGTATACAACAGGTCGCAGGAGCTGCATGTAAGGCTTATGCCTATTAGCTGGCGGTTTGGGACCGGCCATAGTATGCTTTCGCCTTTAAAATTAGCATTCCCGAAGGGGCAAGGAAGCCCATTTCGGTTGCGAATGAGCACGGAATGACATGCAGCGCACGCAGCTCGCCAAGTGGCCGACGACTAGGGAGAATAGAGAAGGAGAGGTAGAGAGAAAAGCCGAGGTCACGTGATTCCCCTTCCTTTCCCCCCTACATTATTCTTTTACCGCTATTTTTTTCTTTGTTCCTCGATACTACTACGGTGTCCCCTCGATATCCCCCACCAGCCATCTCTCTCTCTCTCATCCCTCAAATCGATTTTCCTCGCCTCCCCCTGTCATTGGCGGTGACGTCACAGAGGCGTAACCGGGATCGCAGCCAACGGGGGCCAGATGAAGCGGAACAACTGCGAAGGTAACGACTACAGAGGCGATAGCGTGCCACGATGCAACGACCGCTGCGGCACAGTCACCGGGAAACTGCTAGGCGAGACTAGAGTGTGTCCGACCCCGCGTCAACACTGATAGAGAGATGCGGAGTCGCAGGAAGAGAACAGAAGCCACTTTTGCTGCCCAATAGAGAGTCTCCGAACTGAACTTGGAATACCAACGTTCATTCGTTTCTATGCCTGCGCGAATGGTGAAGTTTATGACTTTGAAGTTGGAATGTCGTTAGGCTGAATTCAGTGGGCCTGGTGGTGCCAATGAAGGATGCTTGCAACGCTGGCAAGACTCACCCAGCACCTCCACCAAACGTCACGGGGTGAGGGGGTAGGCAGAGGGTAGAAATATATTTACCGATTGTAGACGGAGTACACAGTGTCCTTGAACCAAGATGGCGGAGTAGCAACCCCCCCACGAGCTTTTTGTTCAATCGCCATCTTCATCGCCTTTATGGTGCCTTTGTTGATGTTAATGATGACCTGTATCAATGGAATGCGAATCTAATACGAATACTACTCAAATAGTTTGTAAATAGCAAGGCGACCATTTTCACGACAGGTCTTGAATTCTGCAGCGCCTTATTTCGAATAAATATTGGCACACTGTAACAAAGTAACATAAATGTTACATGTGACAGACTTTGCTAAGGCACGTTGCCGGGCTAGTTGGTTGAGATTCATCATTTTCACTGGTATAGCGCACCACAACAAGGACACACACAAAGGAGAGATGCACAGCACTGTGTGTGTGTGCATCTCTCCTTTGTGTGTGTCCTTGTCATATTGCGCAATACCAGTGAAAATGATGTCACAGACAAAAGTAATACCACGATTACATAAACCGAGGGAAGCCAGCATACAGAAGCGACTAGGTCCTTTGAGGTATACGTTCTAACTGTAGGATCATACGGCAATTACTTTTTTTAATCGATGTGGTACATTGTCGCCAGCTTTTAAAGAACTTTGAGACCTGATCATTAAATACTGTTTCATAAATGAACAACACAAATATCATATTGATATATGAGATTGAAGACACATTCGCTTCGATGACACAAGAGTAAAAAAGCGCCAGTTACGTCATCCGATGACGAGTAAAATTTCCACAGTCAAATTAAAAGTTTGAACTGCATGCATATTGACAGTTCTCTAATTAAAAAAATTATATCCCTCACTCTCCCAACTACCGTTCCCTGGGGGCTTTTCTTTTTGGTGCTGGTAATTAAAAAAAATATTCAAAAGTACTGAGTAATTTCGATATGCAACAATATTCGATTCGTGTTCCGAATATAACGAAATTCTACTCGCTTCGTTATTCAAATTTTTCGAATGTTCTCGGATCTCTTCTATTTTCACAAACCCTTGCTCTCACTTTTTCCTTCACAGTGCGTCTCTTTCACTAACCGTTCTCGATGCGTTCAGTCGAACAGCTGAGCGACTTCAAGAATTCTGTTGTCTATAACATTTAACCCCAGACTGCTACAAGGTGTCCCAGAAAAGTATGCGACAAACGAACGCCCTCATTCTTGCTCGCCAGCTCGTGTAACAGTGACCACCGGCTCCAATTCACTGGCTGGCAAGCCAAGGAAAAAACAAACATAAAGATCAGTTGTTAAAATACCACAGTTCAGTGTGCAGTACGGTCCACTGTTAAAGAGAACACTGCAGTGAGCAGCGTTCATATTGCCGGCTCTCCAAAAGCAAATGGTTCGGAAAACAATGCTCTTGCATGGTACTTGTCTGTCAAAAGAGGTCAGCACTGTCAAACGCCGGTAATATTATGCAGGTTTAAGCCACTATACGCTTTTGCGGGAGAGTGAAATCCAAAGATGCCGTGCACACAAGTGTTCTTCTCTTTAACAGAAGACCCTTCTGTACAAGAACTACAAAAACTACCAGGGTCCGTTATGCACTCTCCGAAGACGATAGGAAGGTCAAAGTCATGTACCTTTACTTTTCTGTCAACACATTATTCCTGTCCCGCCATCATCCCCAGCTTTCTGACGGGCGGCTCAGTTATCTGACGGGCGGCTAAAATCAGGGCAGTATTTATATTTAACGTTTCACTGCTGTTGGTACTTTATTATGGTGCATCTAGGATGTGTGAGCCACCGCCAAATTAAAGGGTACAGCCGCATTCATCTATTCATCCAGCAATTCATCCGTAAGCGGTCTCTCAACCATGGGCGCGTTTCGCTTTGCCGTAACCTGCCCCGCGGAGCAGCCTTCTTCAAAGAAAGTCGCCTTCTTTGCATCGCACAACGACACTGCGTTTGTTCGTGGGGGAAAAAAAAAAATGTCACCTTCACCACACAACAAGCATTGCGGCACAACCGTCTTCAGGAAACGTCGCCTTCGTTGCATTGCACGGCGTCATTGTTGATCGACGTAGCGCGTTTAGAAACACAGGACAAGGGAAGGGACAGAAGGGAGCGCTTACTTCCAACAAAATCTTTATTTCGAGGAGCGTACATATACATGCTCACGAAATTCGAAGACAACAGATAAACAGATGAAAAACCCTCTATTGCCATGCGCTAAAAACTTATGCTCTCAAAAACGACAATTCTTTTTCACAAAGACCGAGAGAAGGAGTGCTGACGCAGTTCAGCCCTAATCTAATAATAATAATAAAGATTTTGTTGAAAGTAAGCGCTCCCTTCTGTCCCTTCCCTTGTCCTATGTTTCTAAACGCGCTACGTCGATCAACTATGTCTTACCAACATGCCCAACTTTATACTCTAGTCAACGGCGTCATTGCTTGAACTCGGGTGAACGTGTTGACTAAACCGACAAAAAAATGGAAAACGAATCCCGACATATCCGCGAAGCGAATGAAGATGAGTGGGCGAAGCAGTGGGGTCTTTCGGTGTTACTGCAAATCACCTGTGACATTGAACACTCACCTATGTAATTTAATGCCAAGCGGTGTATACGATGCTTATTGGTCGTTACTGCATGGTGTGTTGTGTTGAGTTGCGAATTTCGTTTTGCCTTTGTTATTACAGCTTTGTGGTATCGGATTTAGCTTGGCGTTGGCAAAGACGAGGTCTGGGCACGTTCGCTTGGTGGTTGTTTTCAGTCATAGGAAACGCATCGTAGAGCATGTCGAGACGTCATATGCAGCACAAGCTAGTCGCTGACAGTGATCACCATCATCATCATATTCATCGTCGTCAGCATAGTCGTCACTGTCAAGACGTATAGTGTTTACCTTGCATGTCCCGTGCCGTGAGGGCAGAAAGGGAATATGCGTTACAAGAAAAATCGGACGACGCAATCCACCTGGGAAGAATAAGCGAAAGGAAAGAGCGCCAGCGCAACATATCCACCATGCCACACATGCGCAATAACACACCATACGTCACATGAAATAATCGGACACTCAGTGGACATGCTATTTTAGAAACCTATAAAAATATGAATTCAGCAGAACGCAGTGTTATCGACGTATCGCTAATACAGCTATCTTTTTTCCTCCTGGTGAGGTATATGCTTCTAGCATATCTCGCTCAATCACCTCCTTGCTTCTTAGTTTGGAACACGCTTGTTCTTAATCGTCATCGGCATCATCCTCATCGTCAGCGGTGGCTACTGCGCACGCCATGAACGCCGGCCAATGGACAAGCTTCGACCTTATGGAGCTTCATCACCCCTAAAACAAACTGTAATTCAGTTTGGACGGTTAAAGTATTCCTTTAAAACGCCAGTTTCGACAAGTTTGCATAGCCTGGTTGGTCGTCCTGCTTGGTGTGGATTCGGCCATACTTCGGGGTGTGCATGATTCCTAGGCGCTGAAGATACCCTCCCCTAGCAAGGCCACGGAATCTTAAAATATTGATTCCCGATGTTGCTTCAACCCTTTCATATTTCGATAGCCATTGAATATTCCCAGGTGGTCAAAGAATTACTCGGAAACTGCTCACCAGAGTCACCACTGCGTGCTTTGTGATCATGAAGTGGTTTTGTCATGTAAGGCTCCATATTTTAATGCAAAATGACATATGTACAGTATTGCACAGTCACTTGCCCGTCTTCGATGTTCCAATTTTAGCGCAGTTTGTTCGTGTGCTGTGAGGAATATCATTCGCAATAGGGCAATTCCAAGGAACTGGGCCAGCGCCAGCGGGGGAGAAGAAGGACACGCACACACACACACACACACACACACACACACACACACACACACACACACACACACACACACACACACACACACACACACGCACGCACGCACGCACACACACACACACACACACACACAAAAGCAGACTCTCCCCCTCCCCCACTCAGCAAAAAGAAAAAAAAAACTCTAGCACCACCCTTGTCTTACGAATTGTGCCTCAGTTGAACATAATTCCAAGTGATCATTGTTTTTGAATAGCGGATGTAACGAAGAACAGCAGTCTCAAGTACGACAATAGTGATCCCGAAAAAAATTACGTTTCAAATCGTCACAATATTATGACGAAATACACGTCCTTTGTTCACATTGCTTGCAAAATAAAAATAAGGTGGGAAGCATGGACGCACTGGGAAAAGTTTCAATTTGCATCGTTTTTACCGCTTTGATTCCCCAGTAAATAACAACGCTTCGTCGCTCTCAAGAGGTATGTGCTGCCATCTCCCGAGCACGCATGTAAGCAATCCACAAAGCGGCAAGCCTCCGAGATTTCTAACGAATATTGACTCGCGTCAACCACGTCTACGACACAATTTCTGATAAAATAAAATAGTTATTCATGGTCACTGCTCCGCTCTGTGCGTAAATTAAAGCAAATATGTGAGCACAGTTCGCTTTAATTCTCTAATTCTTTCCTCTTCTTTTAATTTCGAAGATAACCCTTTTGTATTGTCCCAGCAAGAATTATGCCTTCACGACGTTGACATAACCTCCGTGACTGGCAACCCATGCCAGCAATCAAACGTGAGCACAAAAACGAAGCAAAAAAAAATAAGGACATATATTCACTTTGGCATGGTTTGTTATTTCAGAAAAAATTACTTAAAACTGATTCCTACCCTTTTTTTAACCACAGTTTACTTTGTCACATTATCAAAGAAGCCGTGGGATTACATCTTGGAGGTCATGATTGCTTCTTCCTCCATGGTTGTATGGATGCACGAGTTGAAGCACCGTACTGCATGTAATTATCAAATAAACGCCTTCCTCTGGTTGACAAAAACAGAAATAAATGTGTTTTTGCTGTAACAGTAAAAGCTACACAGGAGTGCTACAGCCGGACATTGCCGAGTGTAGAGAAAAGCCACTGCAAGAAAAAAAAAAAAAAAAAGCGCGCGCGCCAGCTTTATGTAAACAAACGTGCATGCCGGCGTTCCTGTGACGGTAACGCGGTTCTGTTTTCGGCAGCAGTAAATGGTAGTGCATAGGTGTTCTGTGGCAGTACCGAGCTAAAACCGCGATCTTGTCGTTCGTCAATGAGCAGGCGTCATAACAACGGTAAGCTCTGTTTCAGCTGTCGATGGAAATATTTCTCCCCGGCCCGCATACTTGCAGACGACATACCTTTTGCAGACGTAAGTGTTACTGTCGCAAGCAAGTTCGTGGCTTGGGCTAAACAAAACTATCTCAGCAAACTCCGAAAATGAAACATAATTTGCGTTGGACGAAACGACTGTTTAGGCTAGTATGTTAAATACATCGAAATACATCACAGCGCTAGCAGACATGGACGAGAAAGACTAGCGGTCGTCCTGTAGTGTCTTTTCTCGTCTGTGACTGCTTGCGCTGTGACACATTTCGATTGTCTACGTGCCCGAACGGAAGTGGCGAGAACATACTTGATACTGGATGCAGCTACGTGTCGCTGATCAACGCCGTCGCTATTCCGGTAGCTTTGTCATCCTGTATTCGCTGAAGCACACCTTCGGCGTATCGAAGAGGCTGCAATCACCTTTGTTCGGCACAAACGTCTTGGAATTACTTCGCGTGCAATTTCTAAGACGCGCAACGTCCACAAAGTGTACTGTACCATTGCGCTGGCACCTTTCGCAGACTTACTGCGCCAGAGAACACCTACCGCTTGCTGCGAACGCGCGCGACTGGTTAGTAAAAAAAAAAAAAAAAAAAAAATGCCCAGAATGCATTGCACCGCCACCTGTCGCGTAAATCACTGTCTTCGTAAATTGCTGTTGTCGCACTGGCGTTTTTGGATAGCTTCTCACATAGAAACTATGAAAGTATGCCAACTGAAATTAAATAACTTGAATTGACACATCAAGCATTTGTTACTGCCATGGTTTGGGCAGTACCAGTGGTACCATTGGTGATCCTTGGAAACTAGTGTTATTTGAAGTGGGCGAGAATATTTAAACATAATTATTTTATGGCTGTTATTTTGGCTAATACTGAATTCACCAGAGGAATAACATTTCTCAGTGCATCAATTTTATGAGTAACTTAGCTTCACCGTGACATGCGGCTAGAAATTCGCACAGATCTTCTGCAGGAAATTGTATTACTCAGCAGATGGACCAATTTGTAATATAAGTTGCTTGTCATGGGTGCCATTTCTGTCATCATAAGGCTTACTGCAAGTAAAAGACATTTCATACCACGAAATATATTACATATTGGGCAACAACATGGCCGCTGCATAAATTACTATCCCAGCAGATGTGCAGACAGTAAGGAGTATGGAGCACATTGTAATGCACTTTGTGATGCCTGTGCTTGAGAGCCATGCTTTATGCACTAGTAATGTTTCAGGCAGGAGTGGCAACAAGATGGCTCGTGAGTTTGCGGAGACGCATTTCATCAGATGGAAATGTCCAAAGCATGCCAACAACACTTCCATATTCTTATATTCCAGAGGAATTAAGCCGTCACACGCCAATCATAAGTTTTCAGACGTGATGATGCCACAACATGAACCTCATGCTTTTAATGTGTCTGACAGGCACCATCTCTGTTCAGCTTCTTGAAACATTACACAAGTTAGCAGTACGTGTTTGTTTGTGTGTTGTACATGTGAGCGTGTTAGTTTTCCTTGTGCCTATTTTGCACTCACAATTAAGCCACGCTTAGCAATGCTGCACCCAAGTAAGTCTGAGAATATGGCGTTTAGGATGCCATCATTCATACAAGCATTCCAGCAAACTGGTGCAAGCTTTTGACTCTCCCTTTCGAGGGGGCCCGGATTGTGACACATGAGGCAGAGGGATTAACTGATAAAACACATTTATTTAGCAACCCAACATTAATATGTCACTGCACGTCACTTTCTCAAAACATACTGGAAGCACATGAAGAGAAAAAACATGGTGAGGCAAGCAACACTGTGCCCTGTTCACCAAAAGAATAGCACACGTACCCTTCACACCGTCTAGGCAATTCAAGACAATGCTACATTTGTCACATGGCCCGCACATCGACGTTTGCACTGCACCACGGCTAAATCGTCTGGATGAATTTTGAACAATAATAGCGGTAACAAAAAGCCAGTGCAATGACTACTTACATGCCTTTGCTCAGTTGTGCTGCTTCTCATCTATGTTTTTAACAATATATATAACAGTTTTCACACTTCATGAATATATTACAAACTCGCACTCACACATCTTCCAAGGAATGGTCAACAAACATAATGCTTATAGCTTTTTTACTGTACACGCTTAAACAACTGCCGGGGAAGAAAGATACATCGGGGGGAATAGAGATTCTATGGATGTGTACGTCAGTATGAGCATCTTGTCTGTGCAAGTTAGAAGAAATAACTCTCATTATTTTGCAAAAATAACCATGCTTACAGGAGGTATGCAGTAGAACACAGACACGCACAGCTCAGTCTCGTAATATTTTATGCCTGGGACAAGCTATCACAAAGGTTTTCATTGATGGACTAGTTAACACAGCAGCGAGCGAACATCTTTTTTCAACCTCGTCGAAGAAAAGACCCACACCGCACGACCGCTTTTCCTCCTTAAGCAGTGTGCGGGAAAGGAACTGGCCACCCGAAATGGTTCGGGTGCAATCACCGTCGTGAGAGGCGTCTCCACGAGAACACACCGTCGGATGGAAACTCGTGGAGCATAAAAAGTACACGCGCCATTCTGTGACTAGTTGTCTGTCTAAAAAACAACTGTTTGTTCTCGATGATTAAGGCAAGGTGGGGCGATGGCTGGCTTCTACGATTAGTTTTTCAAGGATTCACGTTCTTTGTTATTGAGATTGGTGATATACAATCACATTGGTCTGGAAAACAGCACGAGAACGAAGAAGAAAAGAACGGGAGAAGCAGTCGTTCACGTCATAAGAATCAACTCGCAAGAGAAATGATCAAAGCGTATCACATTTCTAAAGAAAACGATCTGTGCAATGGCCACGCTTCAGTCTCGTCACAGACAGGGCCGACTTATCTTTGAGCATCGTTTGGTGGCTAAGTTATTTTTTTCACGCACATGGTGTTGACGTACACATGCCAGATTCGAGCACATGTTTTGCTTTACCTTTGTTTATGTTCAACAGTTTGATGTGCACGAGTCATTTCCTTTTTGTATAAAAACTATGCATTCTTTCTAAGCAAATTCTTGGTTGTAAGCCAGCGCCTGTCCCGTTATTTCTTCCCTCTTCGTTTCTGTGTTGCTGCACTGTTTTCAGAAGGAATATTAACTAGTAAAAATTTCTGTTCACTTAAACTGTACAATCATATGCACACATGCCTGCGGCAGCACCCTACGTGCAGTGCAGGTTACGGGTGCACCTCTGCAAATGAGAAGTCGCCCGACTTAACGTATCGTCCGGAGTCTAGCCTAAAGGCAATCATGATTACCTTTGCCGCGGTAGAAAAATATTTTACGTTTCCCTAGTGCAACTAGCTTTCCAGTCTTGGCTTACAGTCTCCAGCTTTCACGTCACCACCTCGATCTCACTGATTTGTCTTTTTCTTTCTGTGCCTACCCTGCCCAAAAGGTTCCCCATGTACACTTCCACAGTTCCAAAAGTTGTCCGTACAATTCGTACAGATACAACAACCTTCCATTGACTTCGCACGAGTGACATGGAAGTGTGTACGGAGATTGTGAATATGCACTTATAGATTATTTTCTTTTTTGTGCAGGGATGTCAGTGCAGCCGTATGTATGAAAGGATTCTTCTTAGATGATGCAAGTGTCAATGGCAATTTGATAATGATTTCCTAAAAGGCAGCTTTCACTCCTCAGTTGGCACACAGGAGGTGTACTACAGTCCTTCGTCATGAACTCTGTCGGCAAGTCACGTAAGAGCACCTCTTGATTCGACGAATATATAAATAAGTGCAACCACGCTCAAGCTTGTCGATATCACACTTTTCTTCTCACCCTCCTTTCTCGAGCCCTTCGAAAGAAAAAATCACCACTCTAACTTCACATATCAGCACTGCATTCGCAAAACTACATTCCTTCCCTCAAGAGAAAAACGTTCGTAAACTTCATCTTTCAATGCAGTTACCACGATTGCCACTTCCCAAGTGTTTCCTTAATGCAAGCATATCTTTCGCGTAACATGACAACTGGCATTTAGTAGTGAACTTTTTCTATGGTGCTGTTGGATTAGCATTCAAAACGTTGCATCATAAGAACATCCGAGAGTTCAAAACTGTCCCTAAAAAGACGACTAACCTTCCACCAAGCTGGACAAAACTGCAAGCACAGAGTTTTTTTACTCTTCAAAATTGTCAGTCATAATGCATATCATTTGCACGCTTTCGCGTGCGGCAACATACCCGCTCTGCACTCGTTAAAGAGTATTGTCCCTCCCCCTTTTTTTTGTCCCCGAGCGTACAAAATACGTCACAACATTACTCTCTACTTTTTAATGTCAGGAGCCTTGAAAACAGCTTAAAACTGTATCCAGTGGTGCCCACTATATGTGTTACATTGGTCTCGACTCTCCCCACTTCTAGAAGACTCCCCCCCCCCCCCCCCTTATTTTTGGTTAGCAATATAACAGTAGAAACTCCCAGGCGAGGCAGTGGTCAACTAACCGCACAGAAGTCACGAGCGGTGCGTAACGTGCAGAAAGGTTAGTGACCGACAATATCCAGCCACAACTTATTTCTGAGAATGTCAACTTCCGCTAAGGCAATGACTGCCTGCCGATTCGCCACCGGTGCAACAGGTTGGCACGCAGGGATGAAAAAAGGCCACTCCGTGGTAACTTGTGAGGTGAATGTAAATATTCCAAGGCCTTATCTTTGTATTAGAAAATACCTTCTCAGCTTTGTAACCAGGCAACGATGCGCCGCGCGCACAAATTCAACAGGAAAGCGAAACGAAAACGAGTGGAGGAGTTGGCAGAAGTGCGCAGTCCTTCTCAATGTTTGCAACAGCACAGGAAACAACACCCAAGTGTGGCATCACTAAAACAATCTGTTTCTGCCACACTGTATTTAATGAGACAGCTCAAAAATTGTTGCAGAGAATAAGCATCACGAAAAGTATCCAGGGACAGCTTCGGCCAACGTAGAGCTGTAGTACGCCTACGTAAAACGATTACATAAAAACAACTACTTCAATTTATAAAGAAGGTTGCTAAGTCAGTGTAGAAAAATTTTTAAAGGCAATACATTGTCACAAGGTGTAAAGAAAGAAGTAAATAAATGGTTCACAAGTAATCGTTCTCGACATCTTTTAACATAAACTAAAACACTGGCTATTGCTTCTATTAAAAACGCGACAAGGTGAGGTTAACTCGGAAGCTCCTTTATCTCTCAGATTAAGACAAACATATGTTTGGGTTTTTTTTTACACACACGGTGGCAAGATTCGCAGCTCAACAATCACAACTCGCTCATGAACTGTACAGGAATGATGGCCATGCTAAACGTGTGGCTAACAGTCGGAATATGGCAAGCAGTGAAAATGTTGTTGCTTGTCGGCACTCTTAATGAAATGTAAACCATACAAGATGCGGGGTGATTTAGCAGCAACTGGCAGATAACAGTCGCAACCAATGGTAAGCCACAATCTTGACGAAAAACACGGGAAAAGAAACCTGCCATAATGATAAATAGATATACACGAGATTGGCTGCAATGAAAAGCTCTCTATCACATGTGTTGTCTAAGCTTTACAGTGGATGGCAATCAGCATATCGCCTTTCCTTAATTAACAGCGTCTCGTAAGTACCCAAATGTCCTTCACTCGCACGAAACTCCATGCCGGTGTTCTTTTCTTCTTCCACAAGCAGCGTTAGCTGAAAGCCTAATGAAATCAATTCTGCGTAGTTGTCTTTCACACTGTCTCTGCACTCGGATCGCTCAGAAATACATGGTTCCAGGCATGAACTTGATGACAAAGGCTCGCTCGGTATCTTCACTGACGCCACTAACGATGAGGCATCACAAGTCTACCTGAGTCCATCCAGTGTTCAACACAATCTGCTATTCGACAATGACCATTCCAGTGACATCATGTGAGAATCATTTGCAACTTCTGCAGTTCATTCATTCCGGTGATTCGTCATTCCTTTTCTTGCAGCGTGCCCGCAGTTTTTTTATGCATTCTAGCAACCACCAGATATGTGCTACTGCCATTTCACACATGGACAAACAAAAAACCCCATCATTGAAAGCACTTTGAAAGATGTGTTCAACAACAATGTTCCCTTCTTTGAAGAGAACACAATCAATGTCTTGCTATAAATAGTCTTCTCTGTGTTCCCCTTTGATTAAAAGGTGACTGTGATGAGCTGAATTTACACTGAGGAGATGAACATTGTCACACGCTACACCCTTTTGCCACCGAAGGTGCGTGCGCGCGAACAATGCTAACGATGCAGCTATGTTCCTAGGCTTGTGCTACCGCTGCTTCTTGCCCGGAGACAACTTCAGTGGAGACCGCGTCTTCAATTTCTTGGTATTTGGTTCGCTCTTGTCAGACCCATCATCTGAGAGAATGGCTTGAGCCACCTTACACTCGTCTGGCGTGGGCCGCTTTCGCCGAGATCGCGTGACTGGTCCTTCTAGATCGAGTGACATTGATTGTTCGATGCTTCCCATGCTCATGGTTCGGCTGTTGTCAGACACTTCGGCCATCTCCGGTATTGTCGGCAGCAAGAAGGTAGTGGATTTCGCTTCCTTGCCACCTTGAGATTTTTCTGGCACATCCTCGGTCACCACAATGGCTGGCAACATCGGAGTTTCCGGTCTGCCGGACCTCGCCTGCGGCATGACCAAGCCTGTGATGGCAAGGTCTCCAGTTATTGTATCGATTTCGTCTGTGGTGCTGGACCCCCTGGGACATTCCGCCATGTCAGGAAGTGTGGAGAGGTACGCTGCAACCTTGGTCTCCGGGTACGTGAAGACGCTGTCCACACTTCGGGTTGAGTCGTCGCGCGCAGGCACAAAGCCCATCGAACGTGTTGACGCCGCCGTCGCCGAATTGAGCGATGCGGCGGAATGAGCAGACGATGTGGATGTTAGGGAGCTTCCACTGCTTGTCGAAACAGATGAATCACTTCGCAAATCCGCGGAGTTACGCTTCAACCTTCGGCGCTGGGCGAGGGGAGCAGCAGAGACGTCAAGCAAGCGGAATCCAGTGCGAGTGGCAAGTTGGTGGAACGCCCCGAAGGCGGCACGCACGCCCGACTCTGCTGCACGAGGGGAGGATGACGAGCTGAGGACATCTGGCGTCATCAGCGGGGCAGACCAGAGGCTGCCCCGAGTGTGCACCCACGGATGCGCACGGAGCTCATTCATGGTCAGGCGTTGCGTAATCTCGACGGTGAGGAGGCCACGTATGACGTCCTTGGCCTGGTCTGATACGGGTTCCCACTGGGGTCCGCTGAAGCTGAAATCACCTTCGCGGATCCGTTGCATCAGTGCGGCCGCACTGGCATTGCGGCTCGGTGTCTGGAAGGGAGCCCGTCCGGATAGCATGGTGTACTGCGCATGAGGAAAAAAAAAGGGTCATGGTCAATTACTCTCTCGATTAATGTGACAAGAAAAGATTGGAGGAAAAAAACACTGGCAGATTGACAGGCTGGCCCACAGAAATTATTTGAACAGGTATTACAGTATTACAATTTGTTCCGACAAAAATTATAAATTTCTAAAATTTAATGGCTTCACTGCAGTTCACAGCAGCTGTGCCATGAAAGAACCTGTTCTGGAAGGACCTGCACTACCGCAAAGGTACACTTCAAGGTCAAGTGTCATGGTACCTGCAACAGTATGGTGAGTTAGGCTAGGTGGTTAACGTTTATTTCAACTTTTATTTTGAAGTGCACTGATGTAAACTCAAAATGCTCGCCTCAATGAAAATAGGTGTGCTGGATAGAATTGTCTTTTGAAGAACATTAAAAGGAACGCATTAGGACAAAGCTTACTTGCATTTTCAACACTTTACAAATCTCGTTCTCCTCAGAAAGAGCACTTTGAATGCCACCCAATTACCTAAAGCAACTGCAAAAACTGAACAATGTAGCTAGCGTGGCCTATGACACCAATTCTCCAAAAAAAAAAAACCCTAAAAGACCCCGTCAAAAACACGGACAGTTTCTTTCAATAAGGCTAACGAAGGCACCAGAGAAAATCATGCTCAATAGTCTGATTCACTGTCCATTCGCATCATTTTATTCACATTTAGTTCACTTTGAGCCAATCGAGCATTTATGTCACTGTCAATAGTTATGCAGCTTTACTTCACTTTATTTAACACGTCTTTCAAGTTTCACTAACCTTCCTTCACATTTGATTCACTTTATCAGTTGTCAATCAACTGCTGCTTTAATTCGCCTGCCTTTTCATTTCATTCACCTTTAGTTCTTACCCAGGTAATGTGGGTATGTGACTCATGACTTTTTATATAGTTACGTTCATATTGTTCATATTGTTTCAAGTGTTTCATACATGACTTTTCCTGTTTTCAATGTTGCAGGCCATATTTTTTTAAATGGTGAGCCATATAATGCTTTAGCCTTAAAAAAAAGAAAAGAAACTGGGTCAGTTGAAGAGGCCCTGCGACACTTTTTGAGCATTGTCAGAAAACGCTCCTGATCAGTAGTTGAGACTCCTGAGAAAATGTGAGCAAAATAATATGGCGTAGCACACAGCCTAGAATTTACAATGAATTCTCAAAGTAAGCTAAAGATCGCTTTTTCCTCGCTCGACAAATGACGCTACAAGCTCAAAAATCAATGCCTTGCAGGCGAAGTATCAGCCATTAGCTCATTTGAGCATGGCGCGCTCAATTGTTACTGGGGCCACTATGGAAGGCCGCGACTGGTCCACGCGTACGCAGGCCATCGCACTGAAAAACTGTGTATTCGTGGAAAAAGAGAGAAAGTGCTCAATCTTATGAATTGCACGTGACATATTTTTTTCCCATGCCATCGCTCCCTTCTTACTTTCAGTTCTTTCATCGAGACGAAAGAAGAGAAAAGCGATGGCAGCATGGGACAAATCTAGACAGACATATTGCAAAAATTTTTACGACGGTGGATTTGTGAGGCTGCTGTACTGAATTCATTCCATGGCTACTTGGGAAAGTGTTTCAGGGCCCCTTAAAGCACCGATGGTGGGAAGGATGGCCGTCCCCTCTTCAGCCTCACAGCACTCTTCCCCACCCTCACTTCTCTTTCTCACCCACTGGCTATAATAGTACTACTATGCATGGCTGCGCTCGTTCTCTCTCTCCACTTTCTTTTCTGTCTTTATTTGTCCTTCTTTCTGTCCTTTTTTGTTCTTTTGCTGATAGGAACGCAATAATATGGTTCCCATAATCGCTTATTCTGCTAGAGTACCTGAATAGCTTAGTGGCTACGATTCTTGTCTCCTTAAGATTTTTTTTGTTTTATTTATTCATTTCCCCTCTTTCTTGTCCCTCTCTTTCCTCCAAATGTTGTCCCTCTATATATTTCTTTCTTCTCTATCATCTCTCTCTTCCGCCGAAGCGAAGTAGAAAAAAGAGGACAAGGGGAGAGAGAGCGTGCCAGCTGAGTTACTGTGTTGCTTCGAAGTAGGCGTGTGCGAATGTTCGAAATTTTGAATATTTTTAAATAGTGTTTGCCATTCCATTTGCACCGGAATTTTACTATTCATATACAACTTACCGAAGTCAAATACAGTTGACATTTGATGAGCAGTGGCCCCTTCATATTTTCACTATGCCTCACCCCATTACATTCCCATAATGTGGCAAAGCTGCCTTTCAAACTCTGCCACGAGTGCAAATGTTTGATTAATAAAAGCGCTCCTTCCAACATGGAAATGAGGGATGCGGCAAAGGTGGGAGCTCAATTAATGCTGCTTTGGACCTGAAGGTTCAAAACATAACTACTTGTCTAGAAGGTCCGAAAAATCGAGCGCTGAAGATTTTAGCATCCAAAATTTTAAATGTTCTTTTAAGCTAAATATTGACGTCTACAAGCAGATTTGGAATTCCGGACTTGAAGAGAGCACACCCTTGTCCGGCACATCATGAAAGTTGAAAGAGCAGGAAAGGCTGAGGAACTAGCATCGTTGCCTTTTACGTGTAAATTGTTGAGACAACACTTTGGTTGCACCAAATCATGTACACATATATACAATTCGGCCTCTGCATTGCCTCAGTCTTGATAGACAGCCGTGAAGCACCACCCCGCATCAACCTAGCCAAAAGAAACGCTTCCATGTTGCTATCTCATCAGAACATGCTACAAAATTCCCTCCATAATTTTTTTTCCTAAAATTTTGCTTCGAAGCATTCAAAAAATATTCTATTCAATTCGCACTCGCACTTGAATATTCAAATTCGCTTAACAACCAAAATTTTGCTATTCTCATAGCTGTAGTTTAAATGGGCCCTGCAACACTTTTTGAGCATGGTCAGAAAACGCTGCCAATCGGTAGTAGAGGCTCCCGACGACACGCGAGCCAAATATTATAGCACAGCATGCAGCCTGGAATTCACAATAAATTATCAGTCGGCTAAAAATTGCTTTCTCTTCTCTCGATAAATCACGCAATAGGCCCAAAAATCACACGCAGCAAGCCCATCTATCAGCCATTGGCTGATTTGAACATGGAGCGCTCGCTCGTTACAGAGATCGCTGCGAAAGGCTGCCACTTGTCCATGCGTGCGCGCGCGATCACACTCTGAAGTCGCGCATTCGAGAAAAAAAGAAAAAAGTGCTCAAAGCTACAAGGCGCGTGTGACGTTATTTTGAGGCCCTACCATCCCTCCCTGCTTAGCTTCCAGCGCTTTCGTCGGGACAAGAGAAGAGAGAATGCGATTGCCGCGCGTGACAAATCTTTGTAACTCCGCTCGTACTGGACGGATTCTTACAATTTTTGTGGCGCTGAATTTGTGAGGCAATAAGCTCTTCCAGTGAATTCATTCCATGGTTATTTGAAAATGTGTTTCAGGGCCCCTTCAGGGTACATGCCGTTCATGGCAATGTAATATTTATATTCACAACTCACGAACTTGGCATGAGCGTCTCCTCCGTTAAAAACAAGCGGCACATACCAGAATGACACCGAGGCTCCAGAGGTCACAGGACTCGTTGTAGCCCGCAGCGGCATTGTTGCCCGGTCTGGCCTGCTGCAGGACCTCCGGGGCGGCATAGTTCAACGTGAAGCACGGCGTCTTCATAAGCTGATTGTCCTGCGGCTTTAGCCGCGCAAAGCCAAAGTCCACTACCTTGATGGTGGCATTGTCAGAGTTGTCCGTGAACAGTAGGTTCTGTATGGTCGAACGAAAAATGCATTTAGAACCAATCATTAGAAGGGGCAAAGCACAGTGCCCCCTTCGTGCCATTCGGCAATAGGCACGCGATTGCATGCTTTGTGTGCATACTTCGTTAAAGCAACGAGGGTTCGATAAAGGTACGGGTATCAAAGCAACACTTGTAATTTCGGTAAAGCAACAAGCATTCATACTGCATTAAAGTAAGCTAGGCCAATTCGTGTATTAACACAGTGCAAAGAGTAGGATGCCTGTACATCCCAGTGTTGCACTAAGAGAGAAATAAGGAGAGAGAGAAATAGATGAAAACTTCTATGGCGAAATCGCACTGGCACAGTTCAGGATGTGCCAAGGAATGTGGCAGGAGCCTGTGAGCTTGTTGGTACACATTCATAGTAAAAAAAAACGGCACGAAGACATCAACGAGGAGACAATATTCTTCATTTAATTCGATACGACCAATAATTCGTTGCTTCCGCGTTCGTTGTGTCGAAGTATGAGTGCAATGTCAACCTGGTGGGGTTCCTCATTGTACCAATGTACACCTAGCCCTAAAAGATCAAATGTTTTTGATCTGTCCGTACCACTTGCAATGCGATGACCTCAGCTGGAATTTCATGCTTTGAATGGAGACGAACGAACTAGCCTTTTAGCTTCGCATACTTCGGAAAACTCACCTCGGGCTTGAGGTCTCGATGCACGACACCTCGAGTGTGCATGAAGTTCACAGCGGAGACGAGGCGGCGGAAGATGCGGCACGCCTCGCTTTCCGTGAAGCGCGCCCGCCCGCGTATCCTCTCGAGGAGCTCCCCGCCAGTGAGAAGTTCGAGGATGATGTAGGTGTGTGCCTGTGGGAAGGAAACTTGGAAATTGTTGTTTCGCAAAATAGCGCACCCTTTGAAAGCACCCGTAAGTTGGCTCTCTCACACAAATGTTCCCCACCAGAAACGCTCATCCCTCATACTGCTTTTCTAAGCATGTTCACCCCTCCACGTTGCAACACTCCAGCAATTAGGTGGGATAAAACTCTCTCATGTAAATGACTATAGTTATAGCGCGAGAACAGAACGACGACAAAGAGACAAGAAGGACACGAGCGGTAACTTCCAACATTCTCGTCTTTTGTCTCTTGTTGTGTCCGTCTTGTCTCTTTGTCGTCGTTCTGTTCTCGCGCTATAACTATCGTCATGTCATACCAACTAGCCCAAACTGCCACACTTCTCTCATGCAAGTGTTGCTGCAGGCTCTGGTCACTAGAGCAAGGAAAAGGAACCTAACCCCCGTATTCAGAAACGCTGCTTGTCTTGAACTTGATTTGCCACCGACTTCAACGCAGCACAAACGTGTTTCGAACGCGCTTTCTGTAGCCGGTGCCAAGGCAGTACAAATGCACAGACGCATTTCAAACATGCTGCATTGAAGGCAATTTCATGTCAAGTTCAGGTGAAAGAGCTTTACGAATACGGGGGCAAGAAACTAGAAGCTGACACACAAACTGCTTTGAGGAAACTTTTCACCGTGCTACTTTTTTTTACTCTCATAAGCAGCACAGAGCGCGGCTGGATGATAACATGCATACACTAATTTTGAAGACTGGCACGCACGACAGCATCAGAATACATGACGACGTTCAGTAAAGTGATCGACTTCATATTTCATAATCCAGCTTCAACACTCTTTTGCCACGCTGCACAGCAAAACAGTTTTTCATCATTTTAAGCATGATTTAAAAATAAATATCCTAGTCACGACGTAAAAGAAAATGCTAGAATATAACACTATATTTTAAGCTCTTTTCATTTCTACTATGATCTATTATGGCATGTTCTGGCCAGTTGTCGATCCCTAGCTAGATTTTTTCAAGCAGGTCAACAAGCAATGTATGGTAGACTCTCAGTAAATGAAAACCTGTTTAACGAGCTGCTGCTTAAACGAAACAACTTTCTCTAACACGATTGGTTTCCTACTCGTATTTTGCAGCCTTACTTGTCTCTCAGTAAACAGAACTCCTATTAAATGGAACATATTTTCACGGTTGCTATAGGTTCCATTTAATGAACTCTTCATGCAATAAAGAATTTGCCAACTTAGTGAGTTAGTAAAACTAACCCACCTCATCCTGTAAGGACTCCACGAACTGCACAATGTTGGGGTGTCCCTGGCACATCTTCAGAAGCTGCACCTCCTGGGTGGTGTCGATGCGGCGGCTCACGATTTTTACGGCGTAGGCGATGCCAGTCTTCTTGTGAACGCACTTCCTGCGAGGTTACAAAAAAAATTGATTAATTACAACCTCACGAAGGGTAGACAACCTCGCAAATGTGAACATTCAGTCACTCGTATTGTTTCTATTTGTAATACCCTCGATGTACAGCAGGAGCATAGTCGGGGGGAGGAGTTCAACCTCCCTCCCCCTGAATTTTTTTCTGTCTTGCTTGCTAATATGTACACGCATGTGGCACACATACAAACACGTGCACAAACATACATAAAGCATGGTAGACCCCTCTCCCCCCCCCTCCCCAAAAAAAACATTTTTGCCTATGCCCCTAACGCACAGAGAGCATTAATAATGAACTGCATATGCAAGTATAAAAATTACAAAGTTCACCTCTCAGGAAGAGCCTTCAATCACTTGCTGTTGTTTGTAGCAACAACAAATGTTTAACAAAACACAAGAAGCCATCACAGCAAGGTAAAATATATATGCTACATTTCCATAAAAGAAAGAAGAACTTTAGCTAGTCTTACCAATGCAAACGTATCTTCCAACCGCATTGGACGATGTAAAATGTTTACCAGAACCGAGTCTCCTCACTAGAATACTAAAGCTACGGCTTTCTCCTCGTTCACCATTCCTCACCCCCATCTTGATAATGCGTTTTCTTCCCAAGACTGCTGAATGAATAATCTGGCACGTCACGTTGCGACAAGCACACCCTACTGATGTCGTTACGATGTATGTGTACCTAGACACGCCCACTTTTGAGACATTTCAGCACCCCCTAAACTTGACGTTCACGCCGATAGACGGTATGTTCTAGCTGGGTCACACCTATCGTCTCTATGTCACGGCCAACAAACAGGGACGGTGGCATGTCTTCACAGTTTCAGCATCCTATACACTCAAACCTCGATATAACCAACTTGGGTATATTGAAATATCAGTTATAAGAAAGTAAATTAAGAATAGTCTTGCAATAGATACAGTGTTAGGAATAGACCTATTTAACGAATTTTCGGGTATAACAAAATTATCTTCAAGTAAGATGAACTTTTACTATAACAAGGTTTGAGTGTACTTGCACATTTTTTTTGGCACATTCGCCTGTATTTAGAAATGTGAAATTAAGCTATGTAGGCTGCTCCACCTCTGCGCTGTCTGAAGCCAGGATTTTTATTCAGAGTAATATTTCGGCCTTCGGACACTGTCCCCGTGAAGTTACGCAGAAAGAAAAAACATGGGTTGCGCTGAACTCACCTGCAGATTGAGAAGCTTCCGTCACCCAGAATGCCTTCCTTCCCAACAATGTCGTAGTTTTGAAAGAATGCAGAGTTCTGTAATACAAAGAGGAATTTATTGCAGCCAGGTGCCTGTCTGGAATATCTGACAAGGAAAACCCTTCTGCCCCATCTCACTCTCTCTTCTCTTTAAAAATTCTGCACATTTAAAAAGATTTTCTATTTCTAAAAAGGCTCAAAAGCAATGCCAATGCCAAAAGCAATAATAAAGATATTAGTGAAAGACATTTAACTGATACCATGAGAGCAAAAATCCATGATGTGTTTGGCAAAAAATGTGGTCCTAGATTAATCTTCACCACGTAAAAGTTCTGTGAAATCCTCTTAGATCTGAATAGTACACAGGAATTTCTGAATTTCTCTCTCATCAAAATACACTCTCTGAGGCCAGTAGTCAAGTACTACACAATACCATGCTGAGCAGTCCCATGCTACAGCTGCTGAGCTCCTGTGGTGATAATGCAAGAATTGGTCACAACTAAAGAAAAAAAAAATGTCAGCTTCACCCAGAACCATCAATCTCCTCCCTAGAGAAAATTTTCGTTATCTTTTTCGTGACGTCAAGCATACTTCTTTAACAGTTCAGCCTCACACAGACATACACACGTTTGGAAAGCCTGCTTTTGGTCGGGTGGCAGTTCTCGCCTGGTGGTTCTTGCTGGGTGGCAGTCAGGGGTATTGTGTGCACCCCCCAAATTTTCTATGATGCCGACGATACTCGCCTCGCTCGTGGAATGCCACGTAAGGCTTCTGTGTACATCAAACCAGAGAAGATGTCCAATTGATGCGGATAACTCCGATGAGCGCTGGTCCTTGCTTTAAAACCACTTTAACATATCTTACAGCCAAGGCTCGTCACTAGTAATCGGTCAGAAGTGTGCAGGACTCACAAACAGCACAAGCACCCATAGTTGGCTACAGCCTAAGAATAAATGTAAGCTCTGCCCACAGCGGTCACCGTCCCACCCAGGCAGAATCTGTGCATTTAGAAAAAGCGCTTAAGGATTTAGAGTACTCGGTACTCTGCTATCTAAGAGGTTAAAGCCGTCCGAGAAAGCAGCGCAAAGTAAATATATTTAGTATAATGAATAGCAGCCGGCTGTTCAGGTGACGTGAGGCAGATTTCACAGATATCAGGCATATCACTTGCCTAAACAGGCTCATGTTTATTTCACTACTTTTCGGTCGAAACATTTTACATCTTGGCAAATTTCAACAAGAATTTCGACTTCACTGTTGAGTTAAACACAAGGAACGACAAACTTTTAATTGGTAATATGCATAGTCATTGCATTACCAGCAAAAATGTGCTTAAGCTTAAAACAGAAGTCGCAAATCATTGCACTGTTTCGCAGAAGGATGACAGGCATGCTACAGTACTGGGGGAGGAGCATGTATTTATTCTTAGGTTGTAACCGAGTGGAGTTTCGAAATTTAGTGTCAGGGGTCCTCTAGGTATTGTGACCCAGTATATAAAAAAGTAGCCATTTTCCCATGTTAGACGCAAGTTGTCAGTGTGATCACAAATTTTTCGGTCCATGAATGAAGCCCAAGGCACGAACAGTATAGAACACTTGGAAAGCAGCGGCTCACCTTGAACTTGGTGGCAAGCAGCTGGTTAATGTTCGGCCGGCTCTCATGGGCGCAGCCTAGGAGGTCGTCGGTGAGGATGTTTTCGTTGAACAGCACGGATGGTGCGACGTAGGAGTAACCCTGCAGAGGCAAAATTTTGTGGACTGAAGCGAATGCTCGGCAGTGCTCTTGAGAGGGCAAGCAAAGTGGCATCACAAGTAGTTGCAATGAAGAGCGTCAGATTTGCACGCTGTACACTCAAACCTCATTATAACGAGATTGCATCCTAATCGAGAATAAGTTTGTTTACCATCCGAAAATTCATTATAAAGGTATATTCCTAACACTGTCTATTGCAAAAACATTCTTGGTTTACTTCGTTACAACCTGTATTTCGTTAAATCAAGGTTTGAGTTTCCAGTGCACACTGATTACAACAAAATATCTCAATGTGCATGCAATTTGACACTAAGATTCCTACAAGCTGATGCAATACCAAGCGATACCCAAGAAATCCTGTGCAATACCTGCTGAATGCTGTACAACTGTGCAAAATCACATAGTAATTCTACTGGATTTCTTGCTAGAATGGTAGCTTGGGCTAGTTGCTGTTTTAGCATCAACATGCTTGCACAGTGCAAATAGAACGAGAATTAATGAGTTGTGTCCTCTGACCTGTCTTCATTAGGTTTGCCCAGTGCAAACATACAGACGCAATCAGCATTAAAGACAACAAGTCGGCTGCTTCACACACACATGCTATCAAGCTATTCGTATATTTCGGAAGTAAGGATAGCTAGATGTCTTTAATAAGTTTACGAACAACAACCATGAAGGGATGCAGGGATATCTCGTCGGAACGGCCCTAGCGATCACGCTCAAGAAAGAGTTTTCGAAATTTATAGACTGCAAACTCACCTTGAACACTTTGTCGTCGCTGATAGGTGCCAGCGCCGGTGAGTCGGCGGGAACCATAGAGGTGAACTCGTCCGCAAAGTTGCTCACGTCCAATTCATCGTCCACCTTTGGAACAAAGGGCGCGGGGACCTTCTTGGCCGCAAGGTCCTCCCAATTGATTCCCTGCAATAGGTGAAAAAACAAAGAATTTTTACTTCAACTATTTTCTCTGTACGTTGAAAGTGAGCGGAAACACTAATACGCATGTGCGAATATTCGAATCGCACCAATGTTCGAATGAATGGTAGAGTATTAAAATTTGCCTCACATATTTGAATGAATGGTACAGTATTTAAATTCGCTTTGATTCCATTTCAAATATGTTAAACCTCAAAGTATTCGAAATGAACGAATAGGTGCATATCAGTCCCCCTGTAGTCGCTGTAGGGATTGTTTCACTGCAGTAGAGGAATGCTGAGCCATGGTAGCACCTAGCCAGAGGAAATTCGCACTGCCGCGAAGCCCCCCCCCCCCTCCCCCCCCCTTCAATGTTAAATGAACAATGAAGACTGTAGGATTGGGTGTGCTGGTACAACATAGGTATGCGTGCAGATCAGCCCAACAGGAGGGGACAGAAGAGAGGACACAGAGCGCTGAAGTTCAGCGCTCAATGTGTCCTCTGTTTTATTCCCTCCCGCCGGTTGCACTGACTTGCACTAGTAATTAGATGAACATATTACCCCCATCATTAATCACGCCCATTTCATTTCACTTTAAAAGCTTGTTATACTGGCTTATATGCTCTAAGTATATTGAATTTTACAATGCAACATATTTTACTGGTTATCACTTGTTTTCTACCGAAAGTCACATCCTACTATTATTAAAAGCTGTTTTCATCATGAGGAATGGCATAAGCACAGGCCTTGTTTCAATTTCTAAAGTACACTTTGCGAATAGGTTGGGTAATGACAAATCTGCCCATTTTTCTTTATTGTATGTTATATGTACTATTCGAATTCGATTCAAAATTATTCAGACCAAATCACTATTCGCTTTGAATTTGCTTCGAACATAAAACTCACTATTCGCACAAGCGTAATGTGGAGGCATAAGTATGCTGCTATATATCTGTACCTATATGTGATATCGCCTGCCTGCCAAATGAAAGGGTTGTAGATTTATCAAGCTGTTCAAAGACAGCTTTCGTTCTACGATCTCCCCATCTGTACTTATAAATATATAAAAGGATGGCAAAACAAACAATTTTAATACCTCTTTTCATTGTCACGCTGTATTTGGAGGTTTTTATATGCAACACTAGTGACACTGAATTCTATGCAACACTGATGACAGAGAATGTGATCGAAAAAAATTATTTGCAGGTGTCTGAAAATAAGTAACATCCTGAGCCCATGACATTTCTTTGCTTGGTTAAAAGTTCTATGTAATCTATAAGTAGTAACTTGGCATCACTTCCTTTACTGAGCAGCTACGACACACCTGTTGGACTTGCATCCGTCGTGTGCAGAATGTCGCCATCATCGTCTCATTGACACACTTAAACCTTTTTGTCCATGCTTCAGAACTGTTGAGTGTTTTGTCTGGTCCCGGTCAAGCTTCATTAACTAACTGAATTGGTCTTGTACACTGCTCTAACCACCAATATTCAGAGCATCTTGTTTCACCATCCTTGGTATCTCTTACTTCCCGAATCTTCAATAGCCCTTTGATGCTGCAGCATGTTGCAATCAATACCAGCCAGTCTCGGCTAGTTAGGCGAGTAGTTAGATTGCTAGTTAGTCTAAGCCAGTTAGCAACTTTTGTGGTATTCAGTGACGTGAAAGAGCAACTAAGAAAGCTACATTTTAGTCTCGAGAAACCTTGCTGTTGGCCGAGTTGGTTCACACTTGCGAAGAAAGGATGGTTGTGCACAAGCTACCCAAGGACAGAGAAGACACTGATATCCCCAACATATTTTCCTTTCAAATACGTTTTAGTCGCTGCTGTGCCTACTTCCTTACATCCTCGTCTTATTTTGTTGCCCGATTTCTCGAAACAGAACTGAACAGTTCAACGCACCTTGAAGAAGCGATGCCTCTTGATTTCCTCGGCGTCCTCGATCCCGCCGCCGAGCCTCTTCCTGGGGTCTTTGATGAGAAGTTTCAGGATGAAGTCCTTAACGTCACCCGTGATGCGATCCGGTATCGGTGGTTGGCTCTTGAGTATCCTCCTGAAAACATGTGAAAAGGCACAGGCATTAAGAAAAAAAGATGCGTTCGCAGTCCTGTGCCGAGCCGCACTGCCCACAGTCGCAAGGCCAGTGTCACAGAGACGATGAGAGAGAGGTATATAGAGTCACAAAGACAAACAAAGTTACCCTACATTACAAAGTTACGAGAAGGCACAAGAGCGGTAAAGCAGTACTGACACCATGAGTTTTCCCTGCCATACGAACCTTTTGTTTGTGGAGAGGGCTATGTGCAAGAGCAAAAATCAGTAAATGCTGATAAGATAATTTATTTTCACATTAAGATCCATCTTGACATGGTGCCAACCACTGAAATCGACACTAGAATTACGTTATCTGACAATTCTTGTGATGTCACGCACCAATATGACCTGTTGTGATGACTTTGGGCGCCAAAACATGGCCACTCCCATCACCAAAACACATTCGAAATGGCCAAGTGTGAGCCACCAATGGAGCCACGCAGCGCATTGGCCGTTAAAGCGTCACATTATCTTGTGAAAACACATGACAAGAGGCTCATATGGTACCGTCACATCAGGGCAGGAACCTGAACTAGCTTTTAAAGACGGGCTGCAATTCATTTTTCAGGGCGCACTCACGCCCATTGATGCATTTTCTCAACTTTTGATGACTGTGTTTCTCACTTGATGCAAAAAAACAGAAAGATACTGTGTCAGTACCCTTCTAGCAAAAGAGGGGGAAGACTGAGTGAAGATGCAGATGAGGATGAAGATGAAGAAGGTGCAAAGTATGCACACACGTATGTATGCTGATGCAGCAGTGCTGCAGATGCATACGTGTGTAAAAGACAGTCAAGGCACGAAATGCCACACATCTTTGGTCATCGCACCCACAGTACTGCCACACCTCTGAGAATACTACTCACTCCGACTTTGTTTCGCTTCCTATAAAGGTAGTGGAAAGCGACAAAATTTTTACACGACAGGATAACTCGCACTACGGAGCACTGCACCATTCTAACACGAAAAATTCAAGGCTAGACTGAGAAATTTGTACTCGGAAGAAGCTTCCTGATCAACAACAGGGAGCGCACATTTCTCGGGGTAAATTCGTTTTCGCTGTAAAAGTGTCCACGGCGAGTGGCCAATCGAGTCGGAGCACGAAGAGGCAAAAAGTTTCGCCGACAGCTGCATGCATGCTCGGTCTGTTCACCCAACACACTCTGCTCACCTCATACACTCCCTGTCCGACTCGTCTGGATCCTCGAAATTTTTGGGACCCATCGGCCTGAAATGGGGGTTTCATGGTAGTACACACATTCTGGGTCTCCTATCCCTCCTACTGGCATTAGCCAGCCCATGGCATCTGTCGTTGACATAAGTCAAATTTAATTACAGGGCCAAATATTAGAAGTAAGCACACTGGCTATAATAGATAACAGATACACTAAAACTTATGCACAGAGGCGTTTTTGCATTATTCTGCCATAGAAACCCAATCATCGCAACCGTGATTTGAGCCTGCAACGATGCGTTCAATCACACATAACATAGCCACTTATCGACCGTGATGTTTTGTTTACTGATGTGATGAATTAATGAATGAATGAATAGATGTAAGGATGAATCATTCAAATATGCAATTAGTCGTTCAATAAATTAACAAGTGTTACGGTTAGAAGTAGAAGCTCAGGAATATGAGCCCTGACAAAGGCTTCTCCATCTAACACAAGTAGCGTCATCACAAGTAGCGTTAGCTACTTGTGATAAAGAACAACTGAAAGATTGAAGAAAATTTGACTTCTATGGGGTTTAGGTAGTGAACATTGTAAGTTCCAGGAAAAGTGGTGTAGTCAATGTTACTAATTGCAAAGCACATGCTTTTGAAATCTGTGACATTACACAGACATTACAAGGTAAATCAGCATGACACAATAAATTGGAATCAGAAATGCATGCTGTGCAACAAAAATGGTTTAGAAGAATATATAGGTCCGTTCGATTAGCTTGCACCACGTGAACCAGTTCACGAGGTGCTGCACCTTACCATTCGTTTCAGCGGTGCAGCATTGACGACCGCTGAACCCTGTCATTCATTTCGAAAGGTGCAGAAGAGGTGCAGCACCGGTTCACGATTTTCCTGCACCTCCTTCGCTGATGGTGTTGGCTTGGTGCAGGCGTGCGTGCAGCTGAGCAGACGATGCAGCACTTAGACGTAGGTGGCTTAGGCGCCGTACCCGCCTCTACAAATGCGGTGTGTTTTGCCAAGATGTTTGCGCCTCATAAACTGTCCGCATGTGCGTTTCGCCATAGGTCGGTGTTTGCTGAATGGTGTAAATTAACCGAAAAGAAATAAGGCCAACACCTTGTCGGCACATCGTCATTTGTTTCGGGTGTCGTGCTGTGCCTGCACCGCAGAACTCACGCTGCACAATTTCTGAACTTCGCGTGCACAGCCGTGAACCGGTTCCGACCGGTGCAGGTGAATCGAACGGACCTTATATTAGAGCCTATTTGCAAGGATCCAGGATGGTACTACTTAGAAGTGCTAAGAACATGGGACACACAATAAAAAAGAATCACACAAGACAAGAGCACATATCAATATTAGTGTTTGGTCCGGAGTGAGCACCCATACACTTTGGTTTTTTCTTATTATGCATCTTGTGTTCTTCACACTTCTAAGTACTGCAACAAAAATAGATGTATTAAATCAATTTGAACAAATGTTATGGCATTCTAAGCATTTTGGTACGGCATAGTAAGCAGCACGAAAATTTGTCAGCTAGCTTAGTTTTTTAATGTAACCCCCATATTCAGAAACGCTCCTTGACATGACCTTCACTAGCCACCGCCTTCAATGCAACACGAATTCATTTTGAATGTGTCTCCTTGAGGCAGTGGCAAGTCAAATTCGAGTCAATCAGCATTTCTGAATACGGGGTAAGTCAGCACAAAAACCAGAGACAAGGAGTATGGTAACAAACAGTGTTCTTTTGGCACTTTCTTTGTCTCTATTTTATTTTGTTTTAGTTTTTTTTTCCGCTCTGCTTTCTACAAAGTTATGGTGTGGTGAACATTTGCAAGCAAGTCGACATAAAGTTGGTGTTTTCACGGTCGAAGCCACACTCACTTGGAGATCTCGGCCTGGTTGTTGCGCTCGCCCTCGACTGTGAAAGGTGACGACCCCGTGAGCAACTCGAACGTGAGCACACCCACGCTCCACCAGTCGACGCTGAAGTCGTGGCCCGCACTTCCGCCCCGCACAACTTCGGGTGCCATGTACTCTATGGTGCCACAGAATGAGAAGGCCCTCTGGTCCTGCAGTGGTGACATAGAAGGAGGACAATGATTAGTTTCTAAATTTGACTTAATGGTAGGCATTGTGTAAGAGGCTTAGTGCTGTCAGCATGGACAGCCGGAGAGGAGTGCAAGAAGGGGGAGGAGGGCGACCGCCCCCCCTCCTCTTTAAAATTTTGGATATTCTTCTGTGAAGTAGCAACAAGCTAAACACCTTGATCAGCACGCTCAGGTCCCGCATATTTATGCGGAATGACCGTCAGTATTGGCAGCCAACTTTGCATATTACACACTATTGACAAATATTGCTGGTCATGACAAGGCAGTGAAAAAAAGGCTGCATATGCTTGATGCCCCCCTCCCACGTATGACAACTGCCAGCAAAAAGTTCTGCAGACACCCTTGGCTGTCAGTGTTTCACTTCAAATGTTTCCTTCATCTTCACAAGAATAGCATTTGATGCAAACAAGGGCAGCTAGAATTCTGTTAACATATTTGCATTCAGTGTGAGAATTCTCTTCATCTAGACAATATTATTGTTTTGCTATAGCTTCACACCTCCGGGTATCATGACCAACAAAATGATGTAGATTTTTTGACAAATAACTGAATAAGCAGATAAATATAAAAAAATAATTGAATATATTGCATAAAAAAGAATGTAGGGTATACCTAGAACATCATCATGAGTATTTGGAGACCCGGCCTATTTTTGCCATAAGGAAGAAACCATGAGAGCTGAGCCAATGAGCCAACAATAAACTCTCAGTGAACGGAAATCTCTTGAACAGAACTGCTCCTTAAATGGAACAAATTAGTTTCTAATATTATTGGTTTTCCACTAAAAACCTGTATCTGTGTTCATGTGTCAGTAAAGGAAACTCCTATTAAATGCAACATGCTTTGCTTGTTCCTTCAGGTTCCGTTTAGCGAGTCTACTGTTCCTATTGAGGTATTTCACAATACGCGATTGCTTTGGTGAAGCCACTGGTATGGTTAACAAGACGTCGGATGTGGGGCATTCGAGCAGAAATTTCAAAAATACTTTTCTACCTTTGTTTGGAATGCTAGTTGTCTACAGATAACTATTGCACGCAATTTGGGTAGGTCGTCAAATTTTGCCATATGAAGAAACATAGCATGACCAATTGCAATATATAATTATATTTAAGTTGTAATTCAGATAATTGCCCTAAGAATTTTATTATAAGCTGTTCACTTGCTTTACATTTGGTCTCCATAACCTTGGCATCAAATTATGTACTACATTTCACGCGTTCATAGACAGCCTGCCATATTGCCTGTCACGCTTCGCAGCAGTGCAAAAACCAAGTTCCAAGGACAATCGCTTTAACCTAGTCAAGCAGGCTACAATGTCTTGTCCCGCCTCGGAAGAAGGCCTCGTCAAAAGGACGACAAGACGAAAAACAAGAACGACGAGGAATTTTCCCTTGCATCACCATCGACAACGGCTCAAAGCCACGGGAGCACTTAACAGGTGTGACTCCGGAAGAAAACGTGCAGTAGCAGCGGGACGCCCCTTCGAAGGACAAGGTAGGCCTGACCACTGCTGCGTTTTCTTTTCCGCTCGGCAGTTTCCGAGAAGGAAGAAACAACATGAAGACGAGGGAGGGAACGGTCGTGATGGCTGGCATGTGGAGAGCAGAACCGGAGTGGGAGAGGAGTGCAGAGGGAGAGGGGAGTGAATGTGCGGTGGGTTTCCACGAAAGTGGGTCACGGGGTCTGCCTGCCACCGCTGCTACTTGCCTTCTCATGCGGAAGGAACTCCTTGCTCAGTCCGAAGTCTGTCAGGATGATGTGTCCTTCGCTGTCGAGGAGGATGTTCTCCAGCTTGATGTCGCGGTAGATTATACCCAGCTGTGAAACACAAAGGAGGGAAGGCAGGGAGGTTGAGAGAGAGAGAAGACGCATATCAGATGGGAGCAAAGCCGTACATTATTAACAATAGCAGCACCAAAAAAACAATAAATAAGACAAGCTTTTTTGGGTTTTTAGACAAAAGTTTTCAGCTATGAACATGTTACAATGAGACATTATCCTGTACTTCATTTTTTCCAACTTGTGACGGTATTGCTGGTGTGAATCTTTTGCTGCTGATCGATATGGCGCTTTCCGTATATGCATCTTCTCACTAGGCTTTCATCTCATCATGTTTACAATAACGAATACATTAGAAAGTACCTACTTGCGCTATTTTTCCTGCAATAAACATCATTCTAAGTTCTCCTTCTCTCTACGTGTCCGTCTTTTCACCCTGTGAGCCCTAACATACTCCATTCAAGAAACAGGCCATGACACATTTGTGGCCAATTTAATTCGGAAATTTCCGAGTGCAACATTCAACAGACCAGTCAGGTTACTTTCAACCTGCATACATCTGAACCCGCATATATTGAATCCGCAGCGAAACATTGTGCATATAAAGGATCTCTGTTTTTCTTTGAATGAATTGTCAAAATATTAAAATATAAATATTTTATACATGAAATCACCTATGAAAAAAAAAAAAACTCCTCTGTGATGCCCCTTCTGTGTGCTTCACTTTAGTATGCCTTTTAGTATGCCACTTTAGTAAGTCTGGACACGAATGACACTTCGTTCAGAGGACATTAAAGAGGTAAAAAAATGACCACGTAGCTTTGACTTTCACTTTTTCATGTTTAGCGCTCAATGGCCTTTAGAAGGACGAAGGAAGGGGAGCGTGCAACATTTCCTCGTTCTAAGACAAGACGAGCTGCTTCCGTGATACACTCCCCAAGGACTACTCCTGTGAGACGGTCTTTTTAATATTCACCCCCAGATCTAACCTTGCCATCGCGAGGCTGTGGGATTGGATTGAGCAACACCACTGCTCAACTGCTTAGTGGTAACTCGAGGTGAGCTGCCGCTTTCTCTCGTTCGAACGATGCAGAATCGGTGGCGAGACGAATTTCGAGCGAAGAAGAAGCCGTGCCCGCTTCATAGGCGAGAGTCGTAAAGGCCCTTGCAGGGTCAGCACTGCACGGAAAGTTCTGCAACCTCCCTTCCACCTCTGGGACGATAAAAGAAGGACCACAGTCGGCCTCTTGAACTTAGTCATTAGCTGTGGCCATTCTCTCACAGAACTTTTAGAGGCCTTTGGTTTGTTCCCTCTGCTTTGCATCTGGTGCGTGTGTGCATCGCGAGAGTGGCCATTAGTCATATCAAAGGACAATGGTTCTTAGGAGATTAGCTGTCGAGACATGTCTGTGCGAAGTCATAAAGGAGTAGGCCCGTGTTTGGTAGAGTATGTTATGTGTCTGTATAGTATAGTGTCACTAAGAAAGCCGGGTTTCCCAAACAACGGGAGACTGCAATTACACAATGCAGAAAAAAAAAAGAAGCACAGACGAAAGACAAAAGGGGCATGCGTATCAGAGATTGTTTTCATGATCTTGTTATATTAGTGCTAGCCAGCTACAAATTGTGGCTAAAATTCACAGTGGCAGTCACCAAGTAACTTGTAATAGTGCAAACTTTGTTACACTCATGACACCTATGATACATTGGATATGGTTACTACTGCCTAGTTGCTGTTGCTTGAATGATGGCAGCTAGTAGTATAAGCGTGAAAAATTCCAAGACTTTCAAATGTCGGAGTGAAAGTGCCCTATTCGATTCAGCCTTTGATCAATACAGCCGCAAATCATGAATGTGATAATTTTTGCAAAAAAAAAAAAAGGTTTGTCAATCACACTGGCATTTTGTGCTTCATTCACTAGACAGCAAATGATTAGAACCATCTTTTCCACTGCCTTCATATAAATTAAAGACTGCAAAGTTCCCGGCAGACGTTGACTTCTTTCATTTTTTAGTTGCGGCAGTACTGTGTGTGGCTGAGACTTTTGTTATTTGCACTCACGATTAAACTTCTTTTCATTTTCTTTTTGGCTTTGTAGTTAGGTCCAGCAAGACCAAATGTGAGTAGCATTGTATAACATCACGATTATAGTTATTCTTTTATGAGCATACCCACGCACTTCTCCACAATGCCTCGGTATATGGGTACGTATATGTGAAAGAAACATCTAAAAGCTGAGGAAGAAGGAACGAAATCAAGGGAGGGAAAGGCAGGGGTTATGGATCTCAAAGTCAGTGCTCACCTTGTGTAGGTGCTCCAGAGCCAGCACAATTTCCGCTATGTAGAAACGGACTTCGGACTCCGTGAAGTGCTCCCTCATGAAGAGGTGGGTGAACAGCTCGCCACCGCAGACGTAGTCTTAAAAGTAAAGAACGAAACTTAAGCTTCTCGTAGACTACTACATATCATAAGTATTCTTTTAAACATTTTTTAAAATTAAATGCATTTAAGAAGACGGTGGTGCCTACTTCCTTTGCTCCTCTTGTCTTACATTATAATTTTTATCCTGAAATCGTGAGTTACAATAATGCAATAAAAAAATTCATGGGTTAAAATGTCTATACGAGAAAGCAAGGTTCACACGTCATAGACAAAGTTCACGTGTCATCAGCAATCACAGATTTCTAGCATTAACTACGATGTTCACACACAAGAAAGGTCAGTTACTCTATCTCGGATGCTTTTTCAGACTACCGTAGAGTGTCTTGCAGATACCCTGATGGAGGAGTATATTTTTGCTGTACTTTAGAGTACCTTCTCACTGAGTATTTGAATTTCCTGGGGAGGAAAATGCAATTCCTTAGCCAAATATAATAACCAAAATCTCCTGGCTGGTATAGGCACTAAACTAAAACCTTATTATAACGAAGTTGCATTTTACATAAAATATGTTAACTATATCCAAAACTTTGTTACAAAAGTACATTCCTAACACTATAGTTAATGGAAGACTATTCATTTACTTCGTTATAGCCAATATTTCATTATATCTGGGTTTCATATATCAAGGCTTCGCTGCATTTTTTCTCTCAGTATAAGCAGGCAGTTAACCTGGGTTAACTTTAAACTCAACTAGATTTATGGACAGAAACTTGAAAAGACAGATTTTACCTTACATCATGTTAGAGCTTTGCCATCACTAAGCCATCAATGGTTTTGTGCAGTATACGATTTTGCTAACCTTTACTAGTCTTGCAAGATAGAGTAATTTTTTTTAGTACAGTTTTTGGGTACGTCCCCCCTACAAAAGTTTTACATTTTGTGTGCATGTGTGTGTGCAAGTGGTGTTCATCGAGGTGGTAGAATTTTTTTTTAAATTATGTTCCTCACTCATGTTATGTTTATTGTACCATAAGTTGCTTGCACCATAAAATAACAAGATTTGAAATCCCATTACCGCCCCCCCCCCCCTGACCCGACCTCCCCAAAAGAAAAAAGTTTGGCTGTGCCACTGTTTGGGTATCTTCCAAGCAACGAAATACTTTTTTGCGAGTATTTCGCATTAGGTACTAATCAAAATTGACTATTTCGTGAGTATTTTTCAAGTGCCAAGATTTTTACCGAGGATGAGGTGAAGCTTGGCATCCGTCTGGAAGGCGTAGTGGAGTGTCACCAGGAAGGGCGACTGACGAATGGCTTCCAGAACCTGTCGCTCGGTTCGCGTGTGCTCCAAGGTTTTCTGCTTCTGCACGATGGTGGCCTTCTTCAGCACCTTCATGGCGTACAGCTTCTGGTCGTCCTGGCCGCCCAGCTTGCGAACCAGGAACACTTTGCCATAAGCTGGAACAAACAAGCAAAGAGAAGTCCCTCTGTGAGCTGGAAATTCACTCGCGGCGTTAGGATCAAGCTGCTATATTTCATTGGAATGTGATCCCATTCATTTCAACGACTGGTGAATTTAAACTGGAATGCACTAAAATGCAGAATCGCATAATCAAGCTATTACATTTCATTGAATTAGTATGTGGTCTGATTCATTTCATTGATTGGTAAACATCAGCAGGAGCATCCTAAAGTACAGAATCGCATGTCAAGATATTGCATATAATTGAATTAGTATGTGACCCCATTCATTTGATGCAATGGTGAACACCAGCTTGAACACGCTGGAGTACACAATCACACTGACCCCATTACACCTGGTGGTGGTGGTGGTGGAGGCATTGAAGCAGGTAGGCTTAGCTTAGCCATTGCCTTCTAGACTAGATGCCTGCCGGGCTGCAACAGTTTTGGGGAGACATTCGCGACAAGTTCTTTCTGGGGAGGGCAGGGAGGTGTTTAACTTGCCTCTTATTTGGCGAATGTTTGCTGTTGGGCTGAACAGAGTATGCAGAAAAGGGGAGAGGCAAAGATTTTGATCAATGCTCTCAATTCTAGTCATTTTTTTCCTTTTCCATGCACCCAGCACTACCTGCTGATTAAGACAAATTTTTTATTCGTGCGGTTCAGCTACCTTTTGTGTATGTTCGCACGTGTGCTTGTATGTATGAGTGTATTATTTGTCGAGAGAAGACGTTTAATTTGTAGTCGATTTCGAAAATTCATTGTAATTTCTAGACCGCATGCTGCGTAATGGATGCGAAATTGAGAAATGTCTGAAATTGCCTACTGAAACGTTCTGCATGCAAGTCCAATAATTCCATATGTTTCCATACGGAATAAATATGTTTCCATATATTTTCCATATATTTCCATAATTTCCATATATTGCCATATATTTCCATAATTTTCCATATGTTTTCCTTATACTTCCATAAGATTCTTACGGAAACATACGGAATTATTGGGCATCGCATACGGAACGTTTCAGTAGGGTTTCACGGGATGGGCGGGGTGCTGCTGTCCTACAATTCGAACGCCGCCACGCGGATGCCGTTTTCTAACTGTCACGCAAGAGCAGCGCAAGTAAAGAAAGCTCGGACCGTGACGCGCGTTTCGGCGAGATCGAGAAAGTCCGTGCGTCCGCGGTTTGACGACGACGGCGACGTCGGATTGCGCACGCATGCGGCGCCCGCAACAAAACGCAGCGACGCGCACCGTCCATTCAGTGTACGTAGCGCGCTGGGACGTTCGCGCACGCTACGTCGTTGCACGGCATGAATGCGTGATGCCGCTCTTTCCACCGTGCAGCCTTCACCCAGTCCGTCGCCGCAGCGAAGTCCCAGCTACACAGCTCTGCCTGCGGAGATTGTCGCTATTGCAACCATGGCGAGCGAGCAAGAGCGAAGAAGGCGGGGTTCGTATGTGCGGCGAATCCGTCCCATTTTTCTTTTGCTCGAAAACGCTCGGACACGAAAGACGCGACGCTGACTTGTACGCACGGTACCGCGGAGACTGGGTGCTGCGAGTGCCCACCCCGAACGAACAATGAATGACACGGAAGGCGCGGCGAAGGTGACGACATGCGCAGCGTGCGACGCGCGTATTCCACGTTGCACCCCCCCCCCCCCCAGGCCCCGCTTGTTTGTTTGTTAGTTTGTGTGGGTGCCCGAGTCGATTTAGGCCTGGGTAGGACTCGGACACTGCTCACGAGTTATACTACAGAGGAACCGCGTTATAACAAAGCCCGATATAGTGAATTGCCTGATATAGCGAATTATAGGTTATATCGAAGTAATACGAACTTTGGCCACGCTTCATTTCGGTGTCATTCTTTTTTTTTTTCTAGAAAAAACCAAGAACGCGACAGCCGCCGTGATATCGGTTGTAAGAAACAAAATATACACAAGTGAGGGGAAGGGCGGTGTTGAAAACCCCGTCGATTGGGCAGGGTTGCCCCCTCCCCCACCACGCTGTTATGTGTGGTATTGCGTGCGTATGTGCGTCCCTACGTTCACTCGCAAAATCGAACGTATTCGGAGACGGGCGGTGGTTAAACAGCGTATACCCCATTTCTCCGTCTATCGCTTACGCTGCCGTAGCTAGGCCAGTTTTCTGCGCAATCCGCGCGGACAACGGAAAAAGCTTAACAGCCCGGCTGTAAAACTACTGGCGCCGTCCCTGCACTCATCGACTCGCTGCCCACAGTACAGAAAAAAAGGACTACTGTGATCGGCGTCCTGGTTTCAGCTTTGCTGCCAGCCACTCGCAACGGAGACTACGAGGAGCTTCTCGACTCGAAAGAAGAAGAAGAAGAACGCGGCTTACGAAACCCGCCGGCGCAGTTCGCGACGCTCGTCGGCCCTTTCTGTCTCTTGCGGGGAGTGAAACACCGACGCCCACAAAGGGGGCTTCGCTTTCCAAAGGGACAACGGACGTGCGAGGTCAAGCGAGTGCCCGTACAAAGCGCGACAACGGCGACGCAAAGCGGCCGCGCTTCGGTTTCTCTCCAGGGCGCGGTGGCCGGAGTGGCCGGGGGAGACTAAGCGTTCGGTGGCCGGGGGAGACTAAGCGTTCACAGCTGGGCTAGTTGGTTTTCGTTATAGCATATAGCTATGCAACTCGATGTACACTTGCGAACACGGCACGGACGCGTGGACAGACACTAACGACGCCAATTGCCGTTTCAGCCCCGCCACGGTGGTCTTAGTGGCTAAGGTACTCGGCTCCTGACCCGCAGGTCGCGAGATCAAATCACGGCTGTGGCGGCTGCATCTCCGATGGAGGCGGAAATGTTGTAGGCCCGTGTGCTCAGATTTGGGTGCACGTTAAAGAACACCCAGGTGGTCTAAATTTCCGGAGCCCTCCACTTCGGCGTCTGTCATAATCATATAGTGGTTTTGGGACGTTAAACCCCACAAATCAATCAAATCAGTTGCCGTACAGGCATAAAGTTAATATACTAACTGTATATTAACTCTATGTGTTCAGGGGTCTGCACCACGCGGCCTGGGAAACATCTGCTAGGAAAGGCCCACCGCGGCCAACAGAAATAAAACTTTATTTTAATATACTTTTTTTTTAATTTTCCCAACGAGAATGTTCAGGGCCTACAAATGCAACACTAACTCTCAAGGAATTTCCTCTTGTGAGGCTCTCCACGACGTCACCATGTCTTCCCCTTTCCCCTCGCCCTTCCCCACATCCTGTGCGCACGCGTCGACACATATAAAAGTCGCATTGCGCAACAGTTCTGGATATTACATCACACACCAACACACACGTGCGCCTATATTAGAGCGGGCGCCTGGTTGCATGGCGTAATAAGACCGGTGCATTATCCTCCCCTAATCGGTTATTCAAGAAGATAGCGCGACCTTTCTGGGAGCGGTCACGAGGAATTCGTCACACTTAAAGGCCATCGCTCTCAAAAGGCCGATACGTAGAGCGACGAGGTTTGTCGTAAATTATACGTGTGCGTAGAATAACAAAAAAAAAAGACTGCGTGCACATAAGCGTGCGAGGCGCTTTTCTCACCTAGAGCCGTCGACAACGCAATAAAAGAGCACACTATTGCGCAACTGCGCCTTGGGAAGCTGACAGCAAAACGATGCATACAATAAAAAAAGAGGGGGGCTGTTCCCGCTGAATCGCTCAAAGCTTGCGGCAGCGAGGCACGGTCCCGTCTTCGGCACTTTTAGCTTAGAGATGCGGGGCTGCTTCTTTGTAAATGCGCGCTTTATTGGGACGCTCCATGACTATATGGACATGATCGGGCACAGCCTGGCTACGCACTGCAGAGCCAGGGTGTTGGCAGAGCGGAAGTTGCGCGCGATGTCTCCGTCGGGGGGCGTCGCTTAGCTACTGCGCATGCGCGGTTCGGCCAAGTAGCGTTTAGACGACGTGGTGTTACGACGACGTGGTGTAAATGGTTGATGATTGATTGATATGTGGGGTTTAACGTCCCAAAACCACCATATGATTACGAGAGACGCCGTAGTGGAGGGCTCCGAAATTTCGACCACCTGGGGTTCTTTAACGTGCACCCAAATCTGAGCACACTGGCCTACAACATTTCCGCCTCCATCGGAAATGCAGCGTGGAGTAAGTGATGTTTAGACGACGCGATGCCTCTCTTTTCCCTCTCTCTCTGTACTTCTTTTCAGGGTTATTACAGGCTACGCCGTGGCGGTAAGGGGATGCGCCCAGATTCGGTGGCATATACCCGATCACGATGACGATAGTTTCGGGGCACGGCCACACATTTCACGCCGGACCTAGAACAGTTTCGCTATTAAAAAACAAGAGACAAAACTCATATCGCCTTTAACGTATTCGCCTAAGACAACTCGAAGGCTATAGAAGCCATCTTCTTTTCCATTTTAGTCGATGTATCAATTCTACTTCCCCCTCCCTCCCTCCTAAAGCTTTCTGCCCGTCACCTGGTTTCGCATAGCCTCCGTGATCGGCCCTTCTCTAACAACTGGAGAATGTCATGCATGCCATGACGTCATTATGACGTCTTAGCATGACGTTACGGTCAAGCAAAAACATTGTGACGTCATCACGTGAAGGTGAATTTTCGCACCACTCATGTTGACGGTGAACTTGTGCGTTTGCTGAGGCGCCTAAGGTATGTAGCTTTGATAAAGCGACGTAACGAGACCGGCAAGTCGACGACAACGCTCCACCGTGCAGCGAGACGAAAACTACCTCGGCATTCGTCCTCCATCCACGCGGGACAAACGAACAAGGACGAAGTCAGCCAAGCGGTGTGACTGATCTTTAAAAAAGAACACGTAACCGGTACGCGGAGATGATACGAGGCGCAGATATAGGGCGGTCATTAGAACCCGCCTGTGGACAGCCGTGTCTTATATGTCAGCGTGCCATTCCGATAAGGTCGAAGTACCCGACGCGAGAAACGAAACAGCCTTTATTTATTTATTTTTTGTCCTGCTTCACTGCGCTGTTTCTGATCACGCTGTACGAACATGATCCCTGGAATGAGCGACGCGAAATCTCGAAGATGCATTCCGAGCGCGTTTGTCCGAACGCGCTGTATATATATAGCTCCTTCAGGGACGTTCCTGCACCTTTAATGGAAACGTCCAATGATCAAACCATAGCTACGCCAACCCCATCTCGCTCCTTGGTGTGACAATCGCTGGTTGTGCCAAAACCGCCCGACTTCAATCTAATAGTTCTCTCTTTAATTAGTTCATTCCCTAGCGTAAAAAAGCAACAAATGGCGCACTTGCACTTCGCAGTCTTGCTGAAGGCCCATGTACTTCGCAGTCCCCTTGCTGAATCTGAAGCTAATATATAGTAACAGGGGGGGGGGGGGGGGGGGCGCTTGAGCTTCACCTTCAAGCAGAAGCGTGCGCAGGGTTCCTTCAAGGGGTACGAATGTTCGTCGCACAGCGCCCCCCTCCCGATCATGTCAATGTACGGGGCTGAATGAGCGGCTACCCTATCGCCCCTTTCCCTATAATGTCAATGTATGGAGCTGGCTTTGGGAACCCGCCCCTTCTTGCACGTCTTCCACCAGGGTCGTAGCCAGAAATTTTTTTCCAAGAGAGGTGGGGGGGGGGGGGCACCACTTTGATTTCGGGTAAGCCACCCCTTTGAAATGGTCATCTTTCAGCATACTACAGCGAGAAAAAAAAATGTTCGGAAGGGGCGGCATGAGCGCGGTGGGTGTGCCATCCCCTGGTTACGTCACTGCCCCCCCCCCCCCACCGAGCGCACTCCAGTGCCTTCAAGCGTAGAACGTCGATGATGCTGTTGCTGCCTAATTCCTCTCTTCACGCGCACAAAGCAAGAAAGAGGGGGCCACCTGTGCGTCACAGTATCAACGACTGCATGTACACTGCGAGGGCGATCGCCTCCCGTGCAGTGCATCCAAATACGGCGAGCGCACGACAGATAAACATCTCCGCACACGTGCCGAGGAAGCCATAAAGAACACACAGTGAAAAAAAAAACAGAAAAAAGTGGCAGCAGAACAGGTCAGTTCCTCGCGCGGAGCGAAGTGGTTGTTGACTGGTGCGTTTGCATTTGCGGCACGTCTCGTGCTGGATCGTTAAGAGCTCGAGACATATACGCGGCCACCGAGACAACTGCCGCGGGGCCTGCTGCATCGGAGGCTATCGCTATGGCAACAAAGAGCCGCGCAGACGAAGCACACAAGCCGGACTGCGCGCTCCAGAAAAAAAAATATTTCCGCATTGTTGCACGCACTGGAATGCGCTAGGATTTTCTTTTTTTCATGGGGAGGGGGGGGGTTGACCGGGAGGAGGGGCTGACCTAGCGCCCCCCACACCCCTTCACTAGTTGCAGCGACTCCTTCCGTCAATGTACAGAGCTGCAGAAGAGTTGATAGGCGGGATAGTTCGTATGTATTCATTATGACAACTTGGCAGCTAAAAAAATAATCGCGTGCCATTTGTGCACATTCTTACTTTGTCCCCCAAGTTTGCGCTGCCAAGTTGTCGTAATCAATCTATACCTGCCTCTTGTGTAAAAAGAAGGTTCTCCGCGGTACCTTTTCCCCAAAAAAAGTCATTCTTTCATGTGGGCCTTTTTTTTATCTTTCTTTCAAGGGCCGAGTGATGGAGCAATGTTGAGTGGGGGCCAGCGGTCGCAGACACAAGTTAAAACAAGAAGAAAGAAGAAAAAAAAGCAAAAGGGTGACCACGCCACACAATTCGCTGAATACGCGCATACGTCATAGGCGTCAGAATTAGAAACCGCTGCGCGCCTGGCGTTTGTACCTACGTATGTATTGATGATCAAAAGTATGTGAAAAGGACTTACAGAATCGCCCACTATTCTTAGGGCGCAAGAAATACGGATGCACGGCCTATTATTATTCGGACGTTACGGGGGAGTCGTCTCCAATGAAACGTTCGGGTTGCAGCGCGTTTAAAAAAAATAAAAATAAAAGCGCCCACGTTCGTGTTTGTATATATAGAAAATGTTTCATAAACATGTGCTATCTGCGTCAAATGAAACCCGAACGGCAAGCCTTCGCAAAGGTATAGTGCTCGCCGTCAAATAATCACAATCGCACATGCGCGCGTATATATGCGCAGAGCGGCCGAAGAGGATTCACGCACCTGCCAATGGTGTTAACTGGACAGCGCGCACTATATACAATCGCGAAGGCTTTCCGCTGTTCGGGTTTTATTTGACGCTGATAGTACATGCAAGATGGAAAGAAAGCAAAGGGAAATATTTTCACTGTTGGCCCCACTGTGACCGTTCGTCGTGACACATGAGAACTGTCACGTGGTCATGACGTTGACGAAGAGGCCTCAGCCGGCGTGTTCCATGCGAAACTCTTTATTCGGGCGAACTTGTGCCCGAGAAACGAAAAAAGTGTGGCTACGCCCCTGACCTCGGACGATCGCGAAGATGTATTACTGAACATAGCGGCACGACCCGCTATGAGCTGTGGTGACTGTGAAATCCGATCACATTAGAAAAATATTGAAACAAGCGGGCGTGACAGTATTCGACGTGTTGTAATGCTCATGTCATTACCTCATAAGCGCGTTTTTTTTAATTCTTTTTTTTTCTAACGCCGGAGGGCATCTGTCATGTACTATTTGCACAAGCTAGAAGGAATACGGGGCTTCATCCAAGAACGCTCCCACATGTGCCCGCTTCTAACGCGACTTAATTGATCGCGCGTGCAAATCACACGCACCACGTAGTCCAAGGCAGTGAGTATACGGCTGACGGACAGATGTTATCGCTGCCCCGCCGTGGTGGTATAGTGGCTAAGGTACTCGGCTGCTGACCCGCAGGTCGCGGGTTCAAATCCCGGCTGCGGCGGCTGCATTTCCGATGGAGGCGGAAATGTCGTAGGCCCGTGTGCTCAGATTTGGGTGCACGTTAAAGAACCCCAGGTGGTCAAAATTTCCGGAGTCCTCCACTACGGCGTCTCTCATAATCATATGGTGGTTTTGGGACGTTAAACCCCACAAATCAATCAATCAATCAGATGTTATCGCTATAACGATGCACTAGGACTCCCTAACGGCGCGGCTGCAGTAAACTTCCGCTATCATTTCTTTTTCGTTCTTTTCTCTTTTTCTTTCTTTTTTTTTTTCACGGGAAGAATTGTCTTGCCCACGTAACGACGCCCAGGTAACACAAAGGAGGCACGTTATCAACGCACGTGCGCATACGCGGAAGGACGAGCAGCAAGACTGTGTGATATTACCGGGTAACCTAGTTGGCCGCGGCGACCCTCACCTAGATGCGCGACCGGCAGTACGTCGGCTGCGCAGTCGTGAGTCATCATGGCTCATCACCGCTTAACCTTCGTCGCCGTCCGGCCTATACGTACACGCGGTTGACACCGAGAGGACCGGGCGCGCCACAACGTTACAATACGACGAGCTACGCGGCACGTAGGCCGCCGGGTTTACGGTAAAAGAAAGCGAAAGCGCGACGGAAGGCGGAAGCGGCGAACTAAACTGGAACGCGGCCTCCGAGACCATCTTCGCGCGATGATGGTCTCGGAGCGCGCCCGGAAGAGACGGGAGGAACAACTGCGGGAGGGTTGAAGCCGACGATGGCGGCCAAACGCGAAATAAAACGTGCCCCCCCCCCCCCTCCCCACACACAAAAAAAAAAAAAAGCGAACGTAAATGTAATGCGAGGTTTGTAACGTGGTTGTCTATTTAGCATCTCGATTTTATGGGATTTTTCCCAAAACTTGAGGGGGAAAGGGGGAAGGGGAGCCAGGGTACGGCGGCGTGTAAACAATTGTCACGTATGCTACTCCCACTCAGGCACTGCGCCGTGCTCTCGACCGGGTTGCAGAAATTAGGGGCCTTTTCTCATCTTCTAACCACTACCACCACCACTCCCATAATTCCCAAGTTCCTCGGGGAATCCATATAAAGTCTGTATATTTTCCACACCTTTGCCATATGCCAGTAGTTCCGTAATAATTTCACGGAAACGTATGAAATTACTGTAATGGTAAACGGAGTGTTTTAGTGCATATGGGGGGAGGGGCGGATGTGTACGTCTCTGTAAGATCGAAAGGTGGGTTTGTCTTGAATAACTTTGGGGGACGGGGTATCATTCGTATCATTCATAGAAGAGAGAGAGCTACAAATGTTGAGAAGCAAGCATGCACTTAAAGAGTCCGCACGACCCGGTGATAACGTAAGACTTGCGAGCGGAGAGGGCCGGTTATAAGCAGTACGACTTTCGTTGCATTCAGTGAGCCATATCCCTCCCTCTCGCCTCGATACCACCAATCTGAAAATCTTGAGAATTACAGAAAAAAAAAAAAAGGTTTGCCGGAATGCGCACGGGGATCATTTTTAAGAGTTCTTGACAAATGTCAGTCGATCTCCACTGTATGCTCTGCAAGCGTGGCACATATGGCCTCCGTGACCCACGAGAAAGATTACAGACGCGCACGTCGAACACAACAAGCAAGGACGCACGCAATCGTTCGACCGATTCGAGATCGATCAATGGCGATTGTCGACGAGTTTTTATTATCGCAGTCACCAATGACCCCCCCCCCCCAAAAAAAAAAAAAAAACACGACGTAAAGAGGGATTAACGTGACATCGAGACAGCGTATGTATGGTTTTCCCAAGAAGCAGCGGTGACTGCGGCGGCAGCGCCATGCAACAACGCCGGTGCTTTTATCACTCAGGGCCACACACAGTTCTACTCTCCCTCACATTATCAGAAACAAAAAAAAAAGGAAAAGAAAACACGGCTGTACTTTCCTCGAGTCACTTCAATCTCCTTGCGTCTCTCTATTACAGTAAAACGGTAAGAACCGATAAGGAATACCCGCGAAACCCTGACATAACCAAGGTTTCTCCTGCAAACCTCGACGCACCGTGCGGAAATCGGAAGTGACGCGCACAGAGTGCGCCTGCACACGACAACACAGCGTCGCGAAGCGTCATTGGTCAGCAGTTTTACCGCACTCTTTCTTTCTTTCTTTCTTTCTTTCTTTCTTTCTTTCTTTCTTTCTTTCTTTCTTTCTTTCTTTCTTTCTTTCGTATAATCTGTAGAAATATCTTACCTGAATCGACTGCACTGTTTCATTTGCATATTCATGCATTTGTCCACAAACCTTTCAATGCCATTTGGCTCTGAGGGTAGTATCAACAAACAAACAAATAAATATTACGTCTCCACCGACACCGGCATCAAGACGACCCAGTCGGAACTTCCGAGGTATCCGGTATTTCCCCCGCCGGCCGGAGTTACCTTGCGCCTAATGACTCTCCCATGTCACGAACGAAAATAAACCAGCTAGGAAACTAGGAAAGTCAGATAAAAAAATTAAAACGTGAAACGACGAGCTAAGCGTGACTCCTAGAGGTTACCGAGCGAATGAAGAAACGCCAAACAAAAACAAACAAATTCTACAAGTTCAGTATGTACCAACAAACCCGCATTAACGCTTTATATCCAATTCATTAAAATGCGAATCGCTTTTCCGGTGTCTTCTACAACAAGTCGTCGTCATCAACCATAGGCGTATCTACTGGGTGGGGAGGGGGGGGGGTGGCTGAGCCCTCCTTTTTCTACAGCGGTCACTCTTGGCTGACCGCTGGGGAAACCAACAAGTAAGGTGTAGTAGTTTTCCATCACAACAGTAATCGCTCAATTATGTTTTTACGGGAGAATGAAGTTGTTACGAAGCTATGTTACAAGACAGTTAAATTCGGCTACTTCACATCAACCACTACGGTTACCATTAACCCTTCTGCAGTATTTTAGTGTTTAAGCGCTTATATGGTGACTCGAAGGTCACGGGATCGAATCCCGGACACATTTTATTGCCCGTGAAGAAGGTCGAGGTCCGTGTACTTGAATTCGGGAGCACAGTAAAGAACAACGAGTGGTCGAAATTTCCGTAGCCCTCCACTACGGCGTCTCTCATAAATATACCGTGGATTTCGGACATTAAACCCGAACAACGATTATTTAACAACTACTCTTCACTAGTAATCTACCACTACCACAACTACTACTATTATTACGGCGACGAAGGCACATGGTCGACTAAAAAGACAGGCTCGCCGTAAAAAAGCGACGCTGGAACAGGTGATAAAGCAATGGAAAGTGACCCAGGAAGAAACATCAAGGCTAGGAATGCACGCATGCAGGTAAGTGAAAGAAGCCTTCGCGTAGCCTCCTATGTCCCCCCCCCCCCTCTCCTCCGTCATCCAACCGTACACGCTACAACACGCGCGCGGGAAAACGTTCAAAGCGGCGGCGACGAGACCTTGCCTGCGCTGCTCATCGCAGCCGACAGTTGCTCCGCCGTTGCCTAACCTCGCACGCGCTCCCTGCGCTGACATTCACCCACTGGCACACTTCTGTGAGGTCTGTGTGTCTGTACGTGTGTGCGCGCGTGCCGTAGGCTAAGCGCTGCTCGAGGGGGCCCGTTTCGCGTCGGTGTTTCTTTTACGTTTACTTCTTGCTCCGACAGAGAGAGGACGCGGCACACTTTCCTTTCGTTTCTCGACTTACGCCCCTCCTATAGTGGCGGACTCCCTCGCACTCTAAAGCCACCCCCTCACCGACCCCTTTCGTTTCTAGAGCGACGCAAGAAAGTTTTCGTCTCGTTTCCCCCTCAGTTCTCTCCTTCAAACAGCGTGTACTTTATTGTTGCCAGATTGTTTCTCGCTAGCCACGGCCGGACTACAATGGACACGTGGTGCGGAAGGTGAGAAATGCGGACATTATGAAGATAGTGAAAGAATACAGGAGGGAAAAAAAACGAGATTTGAGATGGATGAAGGACGCGGTTTCACTTTCGTTGAGTAATTCTCCCGTGGGCCTTTGCTTCTTCCTGAAACGTCTCTGACACGGAAACCATAAAGTTGAGGCAGGTAAGGCCGACGTTCCTACACTAGCTGGTCCAGCAACGTTGGGTAAGGCGACACCCCTCGTCCCTACTGATAGAAACGAACTTAAAGAGAAGCAGGTATGTCGAGTAGATTAACTCAAAGATAACGGGTCCCTTGCTACTTATCACCAGATGCGCAGAACAGAGAGAGAAAAAAAAAGAGAACTGGGGCCGACACTCGCGAGCTGCAGTAATGTGTGGCGCTAGTGATGCGTTACAGTTAGGATCAAATTGATGGATAATCTCTTGCAGTGGATCGCGCCCATTTTGTTTACAGTGTTCTTTGTATTCGTAGTCTTGGCACCTGGATGATTGCATAAGCGTTTTCGCTGTTTAGACAGACAGTCAGACAGACAGGACAGGACAAGACAGACAGACAGACAGATATATAGATAGATATACTGATCGCACAGCCACCATGAAGGTGGCAGAGGTTTTCCTCGGTGATATGCATATTAGCACATCACTGCTGACGCAGACGTAGGCAGCTGCGTCCGTGGCGCCACTTAACGGAAAAACGACGACCTCATCAATGCACAAGCTAGCTGTTGGTGTTGAGTGGACACTAAAGTAAAAGAATGAATCGGTTTGGGTCAATAAAATGCACATCGCGACAACCGTAACCTCGGTACTTTCACTAGCATAATGTTAATTAATAATAGAGAAGACAATCAACGTCAAAGGAGCGTGGCAGCTTGGGCTAGTTGGTATGGCATGACGATAGTTATAGCGCGAGAACTTCTTGTCTCTGTGTCGTCGTTTTGTTCTCGCGCTATAACTATCGTCATGTCAAAGGAGCATTTTTAAATTTCGGTCCGAAATCATCGCAGGTGACTCCATATACTTCAAGGTGTATTTGCCCTACGCTGGCGACAATGGCTGAAAAAATTTTTTTTTTCTAAAGCTCGGTATCTTCAGATCTATGGTCCCCTGAGAGGTAAGTCTACATCATGTTTGCGGATTAGGAGCTACGCAGGCCCTAGTAGACGTCACCAAAATCTATGACGGCATGGTGTTTGGTGTGGAAATTTCGAAGTGGCGTCACCAACAGCATCTTTTTTTTTTTTTTTTTTTGAAGGGAGGAGAGGAGATCGGCGTTTTATCGCTCACCAGGCTGCTCGTGGCAACCTGGTTACATTATAGTTTTGAAAGTAACTTTAAAGGCGTCGGTGAACGCAACGCAAAGGTGAACGTATGCTGCACCAGTTTCCACTCACCAAAGAACAAAAGAAATAAAAAAGCAGGCCTGCACGATTCGCTTGCCTCGCCTGTCACGTGTTTGCCCAACTAACACTGCTCGCTTGTTTTGTAGACGAGACATTGTAGACGAGACAGTTATTTCGACACCGACCGGCGTCGCTGGGTCTTCAGGTCGCCTAGTTCATGTGCTATTCCTGGGCCGCACCCCAAACAAACAGGTTGGAGGATGACGTCACAACGGACGCGAGAAAGGTGAGCTCACCGCGGGGAAACCGAGATGCTTCAGGTGTGCGACATAATCTTTGAGGAGCTCTACGATTAGTAATTAGGTATAGCACGGCAGCGGGTATGGGCGGTTTGATCGTAGGTGTTCGCACGGGGGCCAGCGCCGAGCTGCAGCGCTGAGTTATTGCATATGCTTCCAGGGGTAGGCACCGTCGACATACGGGGGGCGCTTATAGCGACGTCGTGGCGCGCAGGCTCCACCATAAGCTCAACACCACCCTCTATGATTACGTTGTGCGAAATTCACGTTTCTATGGTCCTCCCGAGAAGTCTGCCAAGAGTGCTGACTTGTAGGTGGAAGCGAGCATAGCTACGTGACGACCCATACACCAAGTTTCGCCCCATAAATTAAATCCATAGCGAAAAGGAGGGAAGGTGGGGGCACTCCTCCCTGCCCCTCCCCGAAGGGGAACAGGTGACTCCACCACGCGGCAACAAAGAGAAAAAAAGAGGGTGCTTCGGGCGCCCCGAAGAACACTACACACCACCTCAGCCGTCCTTCGCGAGGAAATGCCCGGCATGACATTCCGAGCAGGACGTTAGGTCCGTCCGGCCGCAGCCGATTAGCGCCGGAACGGACAGGTGGCGACTTGCCGGCTACAAAGCGGCATTTCTGGCGCGTCCTCGTACTGTCCTTATAATATGGGCTCGGCTCGGCTTCGTGCCTCAATCCACACGCGTTTCGCTGCGCACAGCAACAGCGGCTGCTGCCTCCGCCGCGCGAAAGGGCTAAAGTAGGACAGTGGAGGGTGCCCGTGGAAAAGTGCCGCTATGGAAAAGAAAGAGAGAAAGAGAAAGAAGGAAGGAAAGAAAGAAACGAGAGAGGACGGCACGGGGGCCTTTCTAAATATATTTTTTTTTTCAGTTGGGACGAAGTGAACAGCTGTTGGCGATTCCCTGCAGTGCATGTTTCTTTTTTTTGTATATTCTTTCAAATCTGCCGTAAGCATATGTGCACTGTAAGTGCAAGACGACCATGCCTGTCAAGCTAAAGGCCCCCACATCCTGACGTCCGTTCCTCGTGCTAGATACATAAACGCAAGAGACGGCCAAGAATGGCGACTGCCTCCTCGGCAAATAATTGGTTCGCCCAATCGTCGAACTTTTCGTCTTGCTTCTGAAAACAGGGTCGTCGTGATTTAAAAAAAAAAATAAATACGAAGGCAACAGCAGGGGGGGTCGCCTTTTTTTTTTTTTTCTTCCATCGACAGCCCGTTTCTCCGCGTGCGATGAAACACGACTTGCTCAACGAGTTAATCTCTATTTTTTTTTTTCGGTGGTTCTGTAACCTCTTTTCGCGATCCGTCTTCCTGGTTTTTTAATGCCGGTATGGTTTTCCCTGGTTCAAAAGTTGCGATACACTTGAATAGTAGCGTTGCACATTCAAAAGGGTCGTTTTTTTAGATGCCTCTCGGATGATGCACCATCGGTTCTCGAGGAAGCAAAGAGAAAACCAAATGTTAACGCGAGAAACTGCACATGTACTCCAATTTTTCTCGTTAACTATCAAGCCATGTTTCACACGGAACATGTGGTGGCTATACGCAAATAAGATTCTGCATGTTGTAAAAAAAAATGTCACGCGAAGTGACTATGACCCGTAATCTGTGGGCGACGGAGTGCAAGTTACTACAGTTACGCTGCCTCTGCCTTTTTTGTTATTATTAATTTTATTGCTTGTGACCGGCTGACTGACTGACTTGGAGGTGTCATGTCCATTATTAATTGGTATACTGCTTGACTATTGCAGACTGACAGTCACTGACTATAATAACTGTTACTCATCGACTGCTTGCAACTGACTGTCGCTAACTGCTTTCGACAAACAAAAATTAATTGTGACTTCTTGGCTTCGTAACTGAGCGGCAGTCTGAACTTTATTGTCGCTGACTGCCTGATTGTCACTGACTGGCGGTCACTGAATGAATGTTGCTGATCGACTGCTTGTGACAGACCTACTGACATTGACTATACATCTGATTCACTGCGATTGGGCTACTGCTTGGCTGTTAATGGATGATTGTTACACGATTGACTGCTTGTGACAGGCCGACTGAGTGCGGATATCCATCTGGCTGACTGCAATTTAGGGACTAATAGTGCCGTTCGGACTGCGACTTATTGTTATTTAAGCGGCCCTCTCAAGCGTTGCCCATAATTCAAAAAAAAAAAAAAAACTCACCTCCCGTTCCAAGAACCCGGAGAATGTCAAAGTGTGACATGTCCACTTTCCCTTGGCCAGCGAGGTTGACTGCAAATTGAAAGAAAAAAAAAGGAAAACAAACTTCGTTAGCCGAAGTCGCATGCCATCCAATTTGGCACTGATTGCAACTTGCGAGCAAGGAAAAGACACGGAAATGTTTCGAAATGCGGCGAAGTTGCGACGAGATGTGGCAGGTACGTGTACAATATTCCCGTCACGGCCGCGTGGCTTCCTTCAAGGACGCACGGGATGAAAACGCACGCACTCATATACATATACACGAGAAATGGGGTTTACGCTGAAATTCGGAGATAAAAACAATTTAAGTTCTCACGAGCTCACCTTCCACGACCCCTCGCATACCCCCCTACAAACACACACACACACACACACACACACACACACACACACACACACACACACACACACACACACACACACACACACACACACACACACAACTTTCTTCAACTGAGTTGAAGAAAGCGTCAAGACTATATAGACACGACTTGTACAACACGTGATGGCATTTAATGCTTGCCATTCAGAGATAGGAACTACTAGCGTTCTCACGAGCTTATCTTCCGCGACCTCGCTTTGGCTAACACTCGTTGCAGTTCGTTTGAGAAAAGACGTAGCATTTGGTCAGAAGGGCGCTTAATGCTACGCGTCGCTGTTATCGGCAAGCGCCAGCTGGTCGGGTGTAATCAGACGACCACTCTATGAGATTTTTGGATAGAGGCGCCCTTGAATGAAGAAAAGTACAAGGTCATTGGGAAGCCGTCCTTGAGATGGTGATAAGATAAACCGAGACCTCGAAATGCAAAACATTTGCGCGAACTGAGTCGCCGTCACAAGATTTGAAGCAATTATGCCTTATGGACAAAGCGACGAACACGACGAAAAGACCTGATTGAGACTAGATGATTGTATGGAAAAAGTTTCCCATGACAAGCAAAAAAAAATGGAGGCGAGTAGCTGCACTTAATGAGTTAGATGGCCGTAGACGTTAAGATTCCCGGCTGATTAGTCGTTATGAGTGCAAGGGAGAGCTTGAAAGAGTTAATTGGCAGCTTTTAGGAGTTAATCAGTTCGTTTTATCAGCACGGCGCAGTTGCGTAGATAATCACTGATGTCCTGTCTTCGAACGTATTGTACAGATACGATTGTTTTTATAGATAGATAGATAGATAGATAGATAGATAGATAGATAGATAGATAGATAGATAGATAGATAGATAGATAGATAGATAGATAGATAGATAGATAGATAGATAGATAGACAGACAGACAGACAGACAGACAGACAGACAGACAGACAGACAGATAGATAGATAGATAGATAGATAGATAGATAGATAGATAGATAGATAGATAGATAGATAGATAGATAGATAGATAGATAGATAGATAGATAGATAGATAGATAGATAGATAGATTTGTGGGGTTTAACGTCCCAAAACCACCATATGATTATGAGAGACGCCGTATAGTGGAGGGCTCCGGAAATTTCGACCACCTGGGGTTCATTAACGTGCACCCAAATCTGAGCACACGGGCCTACAACATTTCCACCTCCATCGGAAATGCAGCCGCCGTAGCCGGGATTCGATCCCGCGACCTGCGGGTTGGCAGCCGAGTCCACTAGACCACCGCGGCGGGGCTTGCTTTTACAGCACACGGAATCGCTAATACAAGAGGGTTAGAATAATCGAAGCGAAAACGGAGCGCGCATGGTCTATTACCAAACGGCATTTTTTTTTTTTTTCATTAGACGACAATGCGCAGAACCATGCAGACGACACAGTGGCTGGTCCATCATCGGAAAGCAACTTTGTGCAGACTACAGAGCGCAGAACAGGGCGGCACAACACGTATATACTCTGTCGGAGTGCACAACAGCCCAGATGACCCGCAACTGAAAGGAAAACCGGAATCGTGGACAAACCAGAACAGCTTGGATGGCGACTCGCGAGTTGGCGTAGAAACTCACGAGAACATTACACGAGACAGAACTTCAACTTGGCTCGAGCCGGCCGCTGACGATCATCGCAAAAACATTAACAAGCATACGTTAACAACGTGTAATGGAGCCCACGCATGTAAGAGGCACACTTTGGAGCTGGACGGCAACTCGCGACCAAGATCGGCCACATAATCAAGTGTTTGCGTTTATTTCTTTCTTGAGGAAAAGTCCCGCCTTTTTCAAATCTGATCCAGCTGGAGGTTTCTTTTTTATTATTATTATTCTGTGGCCGCTTTTTCGTTTCAGCTCATTCTTCCGCATACACCGCTGTATATGCTACGCTGTCCTTCATATAGAAGAACACGCATCCGTCGAATTACCTTGTAATACATAGCCGACAGAAGGCGGAAAGATATCTCACGTACGTATAAGGCCACGCGAGTCAACGTCTAAGGGCTCTTAATTCGACGCTCCATTCTAAGCCCAGCAATGACAGGCACCTAATTATCTCCATCTACCTATCCCTAATTACTCTTTCTTTTCGATGTATTGTAGAAGGTTCCGGGAAAATAACAGCACCTCGCGAGCGACAAGCCTCTGATGCAAACCAAGAGCGTAGCGATACTAACGGTGTCAACCTTCGCGATAACCCGATCTGCCGAAATACATTCGATTATCTAGATAGAATAGTAACAATAGCACTGACTGTTGTCTTACGTTTAGAAGCCACGATACGCCTTTAGGAAGGATACGGTGTACTAGTACACCATATAGTATCAATATTGTCTACTAGTACACCATAGTATGGTTATGGTCACTAGTACGTCAAAGTATATGGATAGTGTCTACTAGTACACCATAGTATGGACAATGTTCACTAATACACCATAGTATGGATATGGTCTGCTAATACACCATAGTATGGAACCCCATGGTGTTCTTCGATGCGTTTGAAATTTAACACGTTCCCGTTGAAATTTCGCGCGAATTAATTGGATTTCACCTCCATTGATGTGCCGCCACCGCGGCTGGGATTCCACCCCGCGACCTTCGAGTCATCAGTCGACTGCCATAGGCACTAGACCACCGTGGCGGGTCGAGTTTGTACAAAGAAAGCGATATAGAAGTTGCGGATACACAAGACAATGTCATCGTTGACATTGGCGCACTATATCTATGCAAGACTATACGTGGTTGGTAGTTAATGAATCGCTAAACGCAATCTTACGAATACACCCTTGTCCCCCCACAAATGTTATGTTTATAGGCAATTTTTTTTATTAGGTGAACTAAGGGAAATGAAATGCGAACGTCTATCTCAATCTTTCTTTATTCATTTCCCTCGTCACCGGTGGTCTAGGGGTTATGGTGTCAGACCATGCAGACGAGAAGGTCGCGGGATCGAATCCCGGCCGCATGGGGGCCGCATTCGACGTAGGCGAAAATGCTAGAGGTCCGTGTATTTAGATCCAGGATCCCGTTAAAGAACCCCGGGTGGTTGAGAGTTACGGGGAACTCCGCTACGGCGTCTCTGAATAATAGCGTGCGGAAATATATGAGCGCACAAGGTAGAAGGAAAAGCACTTGACAGGAAAGACGCTCACTTACAACTGAACTTTTATTAGAAAACATTCATCGCACGAGAACACAAAACGCGCAGGCGCAACCAACCATCACTTCAAGGTGCCACATGTCATATATTTCCACATTACGTTGTGCCAACTGGTTCAGCCATTCCACTTTATCGAATAATGTCGTGGTTACAGGACGTGAATAGAAATTCAACAACTAATATACTCCTACGATTCCATATGATATTTCGCGGAATCCACATAAAGTCAGTACTATCTCTATATATTTGCCATGTATGATTCTTACGGTAACATATGGAATCATCTGGAGTGGCATCCGGCAAGCATAGCTCGGCATGCTCACTCATGAGTACTCTCACTCACACTCATTCATACTCATTTGAACATGATGAGTGTGAGTATCAGTGAGTACTGATGAGTATGAGTAGGAGTAAGTAGAACGTGAGTGAAGTAAGAGTGAGTTTAGACGTGAATGAGTACTTTCAGAGTGAGTAGGAGCGGGTATGAACGTGAATGAGTATTCTGAGTGTGAATAGGAGTGAGTATGAACGTGAGTGACTACTCTGAGTGTGAGTATAAGTGAGTATGAATGTGAGTGAGTACTCCGAGCGTGAGTAGAATTGAGTATGAACGTGAGTGAGTATTGTGAGTGTGAGTAAGAACGAGTATGAACGTGAGTGAGTACTTTGAGTGTGAGTATGAGTGAGTATGAACGTGAGTGAGTACTCATGAGTGTGGGTAGACGTGAATTTGAACATGAGTGAGTACTCATCAGTGTGAGTATCCATGAGTATGAACGTGAGTGAGTATTCATCAGTGTGAGTAGGAATGAGTGAGTACTCGTGAGTGCGAGTAGGCGTGAGTATGAACGTGAGTGAGGGAGTGGGAGTAGACGTGAGTATGTACGTGAGTGAGGGTGAAGGCTGAAAAAAAAATTGTGGTGAGTGAGTAGGAGTGAGTAGTCTCTCAAAGTGCCGACCTACGCCGGCAAGTACCAAAAGGGATTCGAATCGGCGTCCTTCCTCGTCGAGCTTACAGCAGCAACGTGTCACCACACGGGAAAGTAAATTGGGTCACGTGCCCTCTTCGAGGACGTTACACGAGCAAGCGGTCGCGCGTGCGTCTTTACACCACCCCGCGGAGTGCAGTTTGCGGGCCGCTATAGCCGAGAGCGAAGGATGGCGGAAGTTACACACAGAGATCGCAACCAACCGTTTCCTTCAAAGAACAGCGCCTGCAATACAGAGTTGCCACGGTGACGAGGGAAGGAGAGGAATAGTAAAATACAGACGTCAGCATTCGCGGGAATATATCTTTTTTTTTCACTCTCGCTTTTTCTTTCACTTTTTTTTTCTGGCATGCGCACGCAAACTGAGACCGGAGCCACGCACACGACTACGCGGACCTCGATATCTGGCGAGATTTCGCGGGAAGACAGTGAGGCGGTAAATGTGTTAAATATATGCTTGGGGGGGGGGGGAGGAAACATTGAAGGTTGTCTGTGAGTTAGTGTGTGTGTGTGCGTACGAAACTTCTAGAATGCAAGGATCAGAATGCAATTCTGTTCAGAATTCCGCCGATTTCGTGCCGGCGTAGTAGCCTCAATATTTTAAGTTTGCTTACAAATATACCACTACAAATGCACATGCACATATATGTAACAAAGTGAATGATGGTTAGTTGGACCATAAATGAAGCGGCGAATGAAACGGCGCGACGAACACAATGACACCGAAGAAATGTTACTACAGGACGGATATAACAAACAGGTCGCCCGTTTCCACCCACCCCCCTCCCACCCCAAACACACGCGCACACACTTTCTTGCTATCGTACAGTTGACTTTGGGATATTCTCAGCTCTGATGGGGCCACGAGGGGCTACTGCACGCGCACGGAAACTCTCGGTGAGATCCAACGTTGACAAGGTGTTGACAAACCTTGGTTAATGGTAAGTGTTGACTAATACAGTACAACGCTCGGTATTCGCTGGTTGTGTAACGGCAGCGTTGTCGTCATAACGGCTGACAGGGAAGAGTTGGTGATTCGCGATACTGGAAACACGAGCGCTTATAACTACACGGGAATTTGTACCCTTGCAAATGTGTGCCTGTTAAGTGCTCGTATGCCAAACATCATTTCTTTTTTTTTAATCTTCGATTTAACCCCAATCCGGTAATAGAGTTGCCGACTTTTTTTTTTTTTTTTCGTCTCCGGGAAGACGTTCCTACGACGTAACGGACAGGACGACCAACATCGTTCGTGACCCCGTTACGGCTACGGTGCGTGTCAGGACATGCACTACCATCGCGCCCCGAAAGCAACCACTCTGCTGCAAGCAAGCGCGCCCCTTTCAGAGCCCAAAGAAGTCGTCAACCACCCTTTCTCTCGTTCTTCTCTCTCTCTCAGCCATCCCTTTCAATCGTCTTGGCCTCCATTGCCGCGCGCAGTACAGAAGGCGCCGAAGACGACCCGACTCCAAACAAGAGCGACGATAACGTCCAGCGCTGCAATAATTAAGCCGTAAAAGTTATCTTAACTGCTCTCTTAACGAGCACTGAAACCACGCCTCCGTCAGTATAACGGGCGATTCGATCTTGCGCCAGATGGCTCGTCGAAAGTTGGACTGCTTTCAAAATCGTTCCCAAACGAAGTCTCTTTATCTTTCATTCAGAGGCAATTTCACTAGTAAAGTGATGCCGACCTGCATTTCGTTGTCAGTGATAAGTTTGGCGAGTTGGTAAGGGTTCGTGATCGTGAAACGGCTCGAAGAAGACACGCAAAACACCCATTACGTGTGTTCGTGTCTTCTTCGTTGTCAGATATGTCAGATTTGTCAGATATGTGTGTCCCTTCTAGGCGCCGTTTCGTAAAAATGAACTCCTGCATTTAATTTAAAATTTTCGCTAACCAAGGCAACCACAAATTTAAAATCCTACCACCCACCAACACACCCACCCTACCCATCTACCCCCCCCCCCTCACACACACACACACACAGACACACACAAAGTAATCAAGCAATCGTCAACGCAGCGATAAACCTTAACAAAAGAATCGCCTAAGGTACCTAATCAACGTTCGTCAATCTTGCTAAGGTATAAGTATCTAGAAGAATCGGCGTAGTATAACGCTGAATAATGAGCAGTATAATCAGAAATTAACAACCAGAACAAAATCGAATACAATTTCTAGACATTTCCTTATCGCTTATCCAGAGTGTGTCACTCGCCAAGGTACAGCGTAGGTGAGTTATCACGCTGCTATCTTTAGGTCACGGTTTCGATTCCCTGTTGCGGCGTCCGCACCTTGATAGGGGTCGAAACGCTCTTAACACCCGTGTATACTTCGACTCACAATCAAGGTAAAAAACCCCAGACGATCGAAATTGATCCGTAGCCCCCCCACCCCCCCTCCCCATTACAGTGCCGTAACCAGAAATCTTTTTCGGGCGGAGGGAGTTGTTTTTTAACCATACATTGCGTGTGTTGGTGCGTTCGTATGTGCGCACGTGCAATGAGCACGCAAAAAAAAAAAAAAATCCGAGGCTTTGTAACCCCTCGCCTCATGTCATGTCAAGGTTTTGGCGCGTAGGAATATATAAATTATCATTAATCCAAAGTGGCCACGCTTTGCAGTAGATGACCCGCAGTGGTGACCTAGTGGCTAAGATACTCGGCTGCTGACCCGCAGGTCACGTGATCAAATCCCGGCTGTGGCGGCTGCATTTTCGAAGGAGGCGAAAATACTGTAGTCCTGTGTGCTCAGATTTGGCTGCACGTTAAACAACCCCAGGCGGCCGAAATTTCCGGAGCCTTTCCGCTACGGAGTCTCTCACAATCGTATGGTGGTTTTGGCACGTTTAACCCCGCATATCAATCACGCTTTGCATTAGCGTTTCGCCAACCCCTTTGAATTTTTTTCTTTGAAAAGTAGCGTGCGCATTTAAGAAAACCAAGGTCTGGATAAACCAATTATAAAAACTACTTCTCTTTCAGTCTCGATTGAAATAATCCAGTTCTCCTGACAAGTAATTTATGAATCCTCGCTCTAAACAAAAACTACGAATGTAACAGCACCAAATAAAAGAAAAACGACATCAGACGAGCTCGCAAAGACATCACGCGATCTGCGGTTCGGTCGTTACAGCCGCTTAAATTAGTTTCTTTCCGCCTTCGGGGATACTATTATAGCTCTTATTGATCGGGACATACGCTGTCTCTTACGCACACGATCCGTATACCCATGCATCGCCTTTCTTCACCTTTTTTGTTTTGTTTTTCTTTGGACGAAGTAAATTTGATGACGTAGCGCGTGCACGTTTATAGGAACTGCAAGGACATCGCCGCCTCGCTCGTTGTGCAGTAAACACAGCTTGATTTTTTTTTTCTTTCGATAACGTTTACGTAACGCTGTGAGTCCCAGTTCAGGTTCCCGATTAGTATTAGCCGCGGGTTTGTGTCAATAAAGGTGAACAGCGCAAGCTTCAGCACATTTATTGCGTAGAGCGAAATTGTCCGAAAGTATTGAGAAAGCAACTTAGACGTTCAACTAACAAAACAAGCATTATTATTATTATTATTATTATTATTATTATTATTATTATTATTATTATTATTATTATTATTATTAAGAGACATCGGACGGACGGAGGCGAAGTGGTGTCGATGCCTTCCAGAAATAACTAACTTTTTGCAGTAAGAGGTTTCCCAAATCGTGGTTTATACTGTCGCTTCTTTGGGCTCCCTGTAAGTATGACGTCATCTATCTATCTATCTATCATATCCATCCATCCATCCATCCATCCATCCATCCGTCCATTCGTTTACCCGTCCATTCGTCCACCCGTCCGTCCGTCCGTCCGTCTATCTATCTATCTATCTATCTATCTATCTATCTATCTATCTATCTATCTATCTATCTATCTATCTATCTATCTATCTATCTATCTATCTATCTATCTATCTATCTATCTATCTATCTATCTGTCTGTCTGTCTGTCTGTCTGTCTGTCTGTCTGTATCTATCTGTCTGTCTGTATCTATATGTATGTATGTATGTATGTATGTATGTATGTATGTATGTATGTACGTATGTATGTATGTACGTATGTATGTATGTATGTATGTATGTATGTATGTATGTATGTATGTATGTATGTATGTTGTATGTATGTATGCTGTCTGTCTGTATCTGTATGTATGTATGTATGTATGTATGTATGTATGTATGTATGTATGTATGTATGCATGTATGTATGTATGTATGTATGCAACCGACCAGTTATGCCAAACTACTTAACATCCCTTCATTTCGCCTCTTTCGTTTTGCTTCCTGCACACGGCCTGCCACAACTGCAGATCTCTGTACACACTTTCAATCACTTCTCGCGGGGCGCAACAATCGGCAGGTTAACGAAGTCTCAAAAGACTCAATACGCAAGTCAATCAAGCCTGCGACCACCCCGAAAGAGAACGCGCCCAAGTGTATACGGATTGGGGCAAACGAAACGACGACATAGAAAAATGTAGGGCGGCGCGGGCGTTAGATTAAAATGCGAAAGAGGAGGCGGTGAAAGGCTTAACACGAAGACAGCGTGATCGCTTAGGATTGTTAACTCTATGTTATTATTATTATTATTATTATTAGTATTATTATTATTATTATTATTATTATTATTATTATTATTATTATTATTATTATTATTATTTATTTATTTATTTACACCGAAATCGAAACACGATATGGCGTCCTGTTTCAAAATTGACGTTACACGGTGGAAATATGCCACTCGGACAACCATCTTGGCGACAGAAGAAGCAAGAATGAAAGCGGACGAACAGAGACGAACGATTGCAGGCGACAAAGAAAGATGGCGCCAGCATTCACCCTCCTTCCCAATCCTCTATACCGGACGCCTTCCTTGGCGGCGAGTATACAGAGGATGCTCGCCGCAGACGGTGTTGCTATAGCAGACGACGCAACTGCTGTTGTTACTCTAACCGTTACCTAAGGAGCAGCCGCTCCGCACCACTCTTACCGGTTTCTTTTTTCTTTCGTTACTTCAGTTCTTCCTTTTCTAGATTTTGTTAGCACTTCCTTTTGTCTACAAGGCACCAGGAAGAGAGACGATGATGCAGTCGGGTCCGCACAGGGGTCCTTCCAAAAATAACGCCCTCCAACTTTCTTTCTTAGCCCTCTGTGTTACCACTAGCACACATCTATACAGAGGAGGGCAGACGATCTGCTTCTTCTATACATCTAGAGTGTCCCACTCGTCCTCATACGCTCTCGCCATCTCTCCAATCAATCTCGCCTTCTTCGCGTTCCGGTCTTGGTTCGTTTAATCCTCTTCGTAGATTGCATCGCGTCACGCTAACAACCGACCCGCGTCGCTAAGTTCTTTTTATGAGTCTATCGCGCAATAGTAGAAACGGGTCGAGGCTTCGAAACGCTGTCTCGATCACCAGCCCGTTTGAAAGACAGACGGACGATTCGCGGGATGGGCCACCGCGAACTGGTTGCAGCCGGCGCTGACCTGCTTTGGTGACAGAATGTCGGGCATCCCCTGTCAGCGCTCTGTCGCGTGGAAAATAGCTGCTCCAAACGTGCTGACGATTCCACCACACTTCCCCACCCAAACACCACATGCCTTTTCATGTATTCGCCAGAATACACCCGTTCATACTAAGGAAAGGGAACAAAGAGCAAGTGGAATGAAGGTGACGCGACCCCCACGCCATAAATAGGCAGTTTCAGAATAAGGTACGCAAATATAGCGTTCGTTGCGAGCGCACGCCCTTTCCGTCACTTAACGCGAGTAGCTAAGAGAATAGCGTATAAGACGCATGCGCAGTGGTGACAAACGCCAACGCAATGCTTTGAGCACCGTGTTATTAAACTCCCTTAACGAATACATGTACCATTTCAAAATGTGGTGCTCTGTACGCGACTAAACCGCGTTTGTAAGCTATATAAGAATCCCAAGATTAGATAGATAGATAGATAGATAGATAGATAGATAGATAGATAGATAGATAGATAGATAGATAGATAGATAGATAGATAGATAGATAGATAGATAGATAGATAGATAGATAGATAGATAGATAGATAGATAGATAGATAGATAGATAGATAGACAGACAGACAGACAGACAGACAGACAGACAGACAGACAGACAGACAGACAGACAGACAGACAGACAGATAGATAGATAGATAGATAGATAGATAGATAGATAGATAGATAGATAGATAGATAGACAGACAGACAGACAGACAGACAGACAGACAGACAGACAGAGACAGACAGACAGACAGATAGATAGATAGATAGATAGATAGATAGATAGATAGATAGATAGATAGATAGATAGATAGATAGATAGATAGATAGATAGAACTTACGAAGACACGAACGGAAGGGCATACAAAACTCACGGCGGAACGAGCTCCTGCATAAATACTACGCATAAAATGACAGAAAAAGAAAGAAGTACATATATGACAGAAGAGAAAGGCGGAAGCAACGTCTCGACTTTAAGTAGAACACGCGAAAAAAGCGGCGTTCAAGAAAGACAGCTGACAAGCGTTTTGCGGCGCCGCGCGCATTCCATCGCTGCGTTTCAGACATGGCGGAAGTGGTAAAGTGCCAGCGCAAAAAAAAAAAAAAAAAAAAAAAGGAGTCCCGCGGGATCTCGACTGAGCGAACGGGATAGTGCGAGAGTCGAGCGAAGCGGCCGATCACGTTCCGCTACCGCTGCGTCAGGATATGTCAGACCGTGGCTACGACATCACGTGTGGCAAACTATATATATAAGACCGTGCAATACTTGAAGTACGCTCGTTAAACGTCCTTTGCGAATGTAAACTGCGACCGGCGGCGCATGCGTAGTCGGTTTAGAACAGTAACGTTGGGCTAAACTATAGTATTCTGTTAGTTAAACATCTGCCTCTTTTGGCATACAACGCGAAATACAATTCAACTGGCAGAACAGTGTGCCGATCACGGTGATATAACATTTCCTTGTTTAGCTGTTACTTCATCTATTGCGGTCCGTTGCTTTGTTCTTACGCATAACTGATCCCGTCCTGCCTAATACATGCCTAAACTTACATTCTTTGTCGTTTATTACGCATGTATAACAACTAAGGTTCTATAAATCTTTGCATACTTTCCAGTTTTTTATCAGTGTTCTAAAACCTATCTTACCCATATCAACCAATGATCCAGTTAAAACTTTTGCTACTTTTGTATCGCAGTGCCTAAGGAAGATGGACTCCTCCTCTACGGATTTTACGTAATCATCCTGACACTGTTGCAGCGGACAGATGACCCCCCCTTCTTGCTAACAGTTGCCCCGGCTTGCAACGGATCGAGCGATCCCCTAGCGTATATTGGAAAAAGGTATTAGAATGGAAATACGAAGAATTGGAGGTGCGTTACATAGCCTATAAACTCCGGCCACCCCTTTATTGCATTTCGTGGTTCCTCTTGAGATATACGTCACGCACGACTGAGTACGTATGCGGCGCAACTGTAGATAGCTTTTACACTAACGTTAGCTTTTATGGTGTCAATCTGTTCGCTCTCAACGTAGCGCGACTAACGATTCCACCCCTTCCTAAATATGGGTAAATAATCGTTTTTTTTTTTCCCTTTGTGGCTTCCATTTTCCAAACCGGCTAACGATATTCATACATATGCAGAAAAGCCGGATTTGGACTTGACCCCCTCTACTATTTATTATCAGAGTGACTGCATATGGATTATTCTATCTGTCCTATACCGTAACTTCTAGAACACCGTAACAGCAACCTTTTGTGGCACTATAGAGTTACTGTATATGCTACCTCTAGATACCTAAAGGTAGCATGCACAGTAACTATGTAACAAATGCATACACCGCTCTCCCTATTTTCGACGAACTTCATTTCATCGGTAGAGACACTTATGTCACGTACGCAACCTGTATAGATACACTCATATCGATTCTATTGTTTTCTTTCTCTTCTCTCTCAATTTCGATATGCTTACCACATCTAAGTTATACACGACATGTTCTTTCGTTGTTCTATACTTCATATTCTCGTCTGTTAAATATGTGTGTATTAATGTATGTGTGAATAGATGTGTATGTATATATGCATGTGTGCGTATATGCATTCTATCTGCTATTTCTCATTTTATTAATGTGTATTTCTGTAATTATATGTCTGTAAATGACCCCAATACTAGTTTTCGGCTAAGGGGTCATACAGAGTTTGCAAACAAAATGTACTTACTTCATGTGAATAAAACTTCCAACTTCAAACTTCAAACTTGCAGTTTCTCTAAAAAGATGGCGCCACTTGTGTCGACACTCTTGGATACGTCACCGGTATTCAGCGCACACGGCGTTCGCCGGAAAACTTCGTAGGGGCCAAAGGCGAATTACCCAGGTGTTCCACGTTAATGAATTGTGTCTTAGATGATGATTCTCAAACTGAGACTTAAAATAAGTGTTTCTTAGATTTAGGTCATAGTTTGAGTTTACGTTATGCTATATGGGTGCACAAACACAGCCGAAATACAGGAACAACGTGACGACACAGAGCACCGTTACGACCAAAGGGTACAGCTTTTAATTGAAAAAAAGATCACTGACATAGTACCAAAAGAAAGGAGAAAATAACAATAGGGGTGACATTTTATTTATACACGCTACAGCCCACATCTGCGTCATCCGTTGTTCCTACGGGCATCACCTCAATTCATCACTCTTATACCGTAACATGACGTATGCTGCAATGCGACGCATAAAGAAACTGAACACACACACACACACTGATAAGAGAGATGATAGCAGAGGACAGGGCGGATGCAGCTTAGGCACAATGAAACGACAGTGGAAAGGGTGATAGTGTCATTGTGCTAAATGCAATGCACGCAAGCGCACAGAAACGTGGTGCATGGAGGGTTCCACCGTTACGCATTCAACTATGGCGTTACGCGCAGCAGCGGCCGTTGTCGCGGTGCTTTCAAGCGTGCACTCATCGCTAGCGGTACCGCCGTGGTAGGACCGCATTCAAAGTGCGCCCGTGCTATATTTATGTACGCCGAGAAAGAAAGAGAGGGAGGAAGGGCGGGTAGGTATAGAGAGGCGGCGATGTCCGCTTGTACCAAGAGTGCTGCGAGGGGCCAGCGAGTCGTATGTAGAGCGTGGAAGGTTAGCGCGAAGTCGCCGCTGCCAGCGATATAGGGCCTACTTACGGGTGTGTACTGCACTCGCGACTTGAAAAACAGGACAAATTAGGGCTAAGGAAAGCGCGTACTATCGTGCGCACAGTCTTCAGTTATGGTCATATACACCATTTCACAGAAAGGAAGAAAAAAAAAAAAACACCGCCATGATGGGCTGTGCGCGGGAGTACAAAGTCTAAGGGCGCAGCGTTGTCAGTGCATTTTCGAGGGGACGCGCCAATTTGCACAGCCCAAGGAGGGCTATGGCGGCGCCCAGGGAGGCGTTTATGAAAAAGGTGAATAGCCGCAGTTTCAACTCAAACGCGTAAATCGGATCTTTAAAGGCCAGATTAGTTATCTCGATCAGTTGCGCTTATCGGTCGCTGGGGTAAAAAAAATAACAGGAAAGAAAGAAAAAGAAAAAAGTTGACACCGCGTTCGAATCCGTGAACTCTGTACAGGCGGGTGTGGATGAGAGATCGTGACTGCATCGGAGTAAGGGCAGCTCGAACAATAAGACCGAGAACTGTGAACACAAAAACTAGCCTCTCTTGTGCCCTAGTGGTGTTCGACTGCTCACCCGAAGGTGACGGGATCGAATCCCGGGCTCATTTTCAACGGAGACGAAAATTCCTGAGGCCCGTCCGTGTACACGCATTTAGGCGCACGTCTAAGGAACCGCAAGTGGCCGAAATCCCTCTTATTCACTGCGACGTCCCCTCATAATCGTACCGTGAATATGAGACGTTGAACACGAACAATTATTTTATTAATACCACAGGAACTGAAGATATTCTTTGCGTCACCACTTCTGTAGGGAATACGGCGGGTAGTAACAGGAGCCCACGTGTCGAGCAGGAACCGAAAAGGAAAAAAAATCCAGCGTGCTTCGACCTTCGCCTGCTGTCAGGGCCACGCGTCAAAAGGTGTATTTAGTGCGAGAGAGAGAAAGAGAGTGGAAGAGAAAAAGGTAGAACAAGAGAGAGAGAGAGAGAGGTGTGGAACAAACAGTATGGTAGAAAAAAAATAGAGAGAGGTGAATGCCGAACGACAGGCACAGAATGTATGTCTACAGGACAGCTGTGGTTGAGTGCGGCAGAGCGCGCGTGCATGCGATTCCACTCGCCGCTGCAACGCAGGTGGCAGTGCGTGCGCAAAGTGTGTTCGCATCTGGTCGCACGGCACTCCGTTTAAAATCCTCGTTGCCCGCACGCTGAACGCGATAGCGGCGATACCGTGTCATTCGCACGCAATTTTGTAGGCTTCCACGCAGCACACCGATTGATTGATTGATTGATATGGAGGGTTTAACGCCATAAAACCACTATATGATTATGAGAGACGCCGTAGTGGAGGGCTCCGGAAATTTAGACCACCTGGGGTTCTTTAACGTGCACCCAAATCTGAGCACACAGGCCTACAACATTTCCGCCTCCATCGGAAATGCAGCCGCCGCAGCCGGGATTCGAACCCGCGACCTGCGGGTCAGCAGCCGAGTACCTTAGCCACTAGACCACCGCGGCGGGGCAGCAGACCGAAGAGGCTAGAACATTTTTGCGAATGCACACGAATGGGGGAGCTTGAGAGAGTTGGTATGCGCCAATCTTGGCTGATACAGCGCACACGAGACGACGATGGAAGAATTAGGAAAACACAGAGAATATCTTTCGCGAACCTTTGTGTGTCGTTTTCTCCAAGTTTTGAAAGGCGCGGGAGGATGTACCGCAGTGGGTTTCGCGACAGGGACCGTTGTCACACGCATGCCAAGGTTTCTGAAAGTGGTGCACCCCAGAGCTGACGGCTCATCATTGCATTTTGTGGCTGCGCTGTTAATAATGACTGTTGGGCTTTAAAGTCCCGAAAATCACGATATGATTATGAGAGACACCGTGGCGAAGGGCTCCGGCAATTCCTTACACCTGGGGTTCTTTAACATGCAAGCGCACGGGCCTCAAGCCGGGATTCGATCTGGCGACCTGTGGGTCAAAAGTGGAGCCACATTGTCAGCTTAGTTGTACTGCTATTCCCTTGTATTTGAGCAAGTATGTGATCAGCTTTAAATGAAACGAAAAATAAATGAAAAAAAAAGAAAGCTTTGTGGTAAAGTACTCCCGTTCGATTGCGATTTTTTTTTTCCTGATTGTGCGCGATGGCGCTTTTGGACACCGGCGGTGGCGGACACAACCAAAATCACAATTACACAACCAAAATCGGCTGTTCTTGTCATCTCTCTCTTGTAATGTCGTAACGGCTATGGAACGCATGAGCACCATACTCGGCTAATGATTTGCGAGGTTTAACGTCCCAAAACCACCATACGATTATGAGAGACGCCGTAGTGGAGGGCTCCGGAAATTTAGACCACCTGGGGTTCTTTAACGTGCACCCAAATCTGAGCACACGGGCCTACAACATTTCCGCCTCCATCGGATATGCAGCCGCCGCAGCCGGGATTCGATCCCGCGACCTGCGGGTCAGCAGTCGAGTACCTTAACCACTAGACCACCGTGGCGGGGCCACTATACTCGGCTACAACTTTTCTCGGCACTGAAGGCAAAGCTACGGAGGCGGAGCTTCTGCACGTCTAGCACTACGCGAAGTAGTCCGTTAAGACGCGTGTCTCGTAACGCCGTGGAAAGAGACGGCGGCGCACCATCAGCATTTCATCTAGACGCAGACGCCGATTAGCGTTTCAGGTGCACGTAAAAAAGTGCCGCCATATCCACGAAGTGAATGATGATGAGTGGGCGAAGCTCTGGAGGAAAACCTGGTAAACCATGAATCTTCCGTACATTTTGCCCATTCGATTTTATTACAATGCTCCCCCCTAGCGTACGTCGCTGCACTAAATCGAACGATTGCCTTCCACCAATGACACCTGCCATATGTGACATCTTTCCTATTTTATAACATCTCGCATCTTTCATCATCAACTACAAGTGCCGCCGTCTAGTTTATAACATCTTGCATCTTTTCATCATCAAATACAAGTACCGCCATCTAGTGAACACTGCAAGAACTAAACGAGAGGTGGCTACATACAAGGGACGCTACCGCCATCTAGTGAACACTACAAGAACTAAACGAGAGGTGGCTACATACAGGGGACGCACAGCCCACGCCCTAAGGAGCTTCGCCCCTAAAAAGCGGGACATTTTCACTCATTTAAGAACGCGAACTCACAACAGATAAATTAAAAGAAATAGGAATATCTTACAAATGTGAGCTGCGTCCTGTCTCAAATAGCTACACGTAGAAAGTGGAGGAGAAACATCTACATTTCACGTCGAAGATACGGGCGCTACTTTGGAACTACTTTCACCGGCAGTAGGCTGCACGTGATTTGGCTGCGTAGCTTTTTCTTCAGTGCCAAGAAAAGTTGCCGCCGAGTGTATAGGAAGGAGCGATAAACAGTTTCTTCCAAGGCGGCCGTGTAGCGTGCAGCGGGGCACGTGCAGGCCTCCAGCTGCCTCCACTTGGGCAGCAGCCAGCTAACGTTGCAGCTGTCGGGGCAACGACGCCGCCAGAGCCTGCAACAACTGGCGCGCTCCGCAAAGTGCAAATGTCGGCAGGTGCATTGCACTGACCGCACCGACGCGAGCAGCCGCAGAACGCGTGTTATTGCGGCATTGTACTTGCATGCCCACTGCTGCTGTAAAGCGTCTTCTAGCTGACTCGCCGGTTAGTACGTCTGTTTTTTTTTTTTTTTTGCACGAATTACTTGCAGCGCATGTGGAGATGCAGAAAAGAAAAAAAAAGACAAAGCAGCTTGAAACAACCAAAGCAAGGCAGAAGAAAAGAGCAGCACATTCGTTCTAAACACTAAAATGAGTGTAAATAAATATATAATAGCGTAAGTTAAGCGTGCAGACAGGTGGAATAGTTGGAAATTCATGATAAAGATTGATTGATTGATTGATTGATTGATTGATTGATATGTGAGGTTCAACGTCCCAAAACCACCATATGATTATGAGATACGCCGTAGTGGAAGGCTCCGGAAGTTTCGACCACCTGGGGTTCTTTAACGTGCACCCAAATCTGAGCACACGGGCCTACAACATTTCCGCCTCCATTGGAAATGCAGCCGCCGTAACCGGGATTTGAACCCGCGACCTGCGGGTCAGCAGCCGAGTACCTTAGCTACTAGACCACCGCGGCGGGGCCATGATAAAGAAAGTCACTCTATAATTTCGTTATCAGAAATGAGCAATCTGACAAGACTATACATAGTTTTTTTTTCGTTTAAGATACAGACAAGACAACATTTCGTGCTAGCAGTGGTTATCGTCTGATTCACATTGTTGTGTAGTGTTCTGCTCACAAATCTACCACAAAAAAAAACTATGAAAAACTGACGGTATGAGAAGCCAAAAACCGGCATTAAACCCCGACGCGCGAGACCTACAGCTCGGAGGAGTCTTGCCTTTTAAACCGCCCCGGGAGGCAGCTATATATACTATAAAGGAGATCTGCCAAACACACTTTTCTCACTGACGCACCTCCGATGACGTACCAATAGTTCCAAGGGCAGCCGCGGAACGAGCGCAAACAGCCTCGAGAAGGCAGAAAACAATAAAGTTTCTTTCCTAGAGCCAATAACATATGAAACAGGGTAGCAAGAAAAAATAAAGGGGGGGGGGAGCTCTCCTCACCCCCTAAACACACTCGCCAGGTCTTTCTTTCTAAGTGGTTATATGAAAAGAAAAAGAAGAGAAATTTGGCGTCCCGTAACTGTCTTTCCTTACGAGGACACCTCCAGGTCTTTCCGCAATCGGCAATAAGACAGTGCGCGTAAGGAAAAGGAGAATTCTAGTGCCCTCGCAGCAACGGTAAAAAAGAGCATCGGTCCTTGGACGAAGGACACGAGACCGCAGACGGAAGAAGCTCTCGCTGATCGGCCGGCGTCCACGTGTTCGTCGCGTGCTACCGTTTAATGAAATGTCACGGATGCTCAAAAAAACGCGAAAGGAGCGAGTGGAAAAGCTACGTAGAATGGAACGGCACGCGCGCACGAGGACGTGGTGCGCGCAAACGAGTTTATAAAAGCGTTTTACAGCGCACAATTTAGGCTACCATATGCGACCTGTAAACGAGTCCATCGGGATGTCCGCGGGATGTCTAACAGACGACCTGTTTCAGAGGTATTCCGACTGTGCAATGATAATTCATTCTGTATACAATGGCAGCGATAAATTCCCTTTATTGGTGGTGCGGGGTACATCCACCACAAGTGAGCTCATTCGACAGGCGGGAAAATTGTGCGTTTGCATTGTTTTCTCTTGGGGGAGGTGAATATCTGGACGTGAAGGAGGGGGTCGTGGCACTCCTGCCAATATTATGACATCCTGCCCCTCTAGAGTGTCGTCTTTCATTCTTTCATACCAGTTTCCAAGTACAGACGTCCCATAGACGTCTCCATACCAGTTTCCAAGTACAGACGTCCCATAGACGTCCTCTGGTTAGCCTCCCAGACCCCCTTTACCCCTCTTTGTCACTCTCTCTCCCTCCGGCCCCGGTCAACCTCCGCACCTTTCTTTCGTTCTCGTTTTTTTTTTCTCCGTCTATTTCTTTTAACAAGATCGACGACTTGCATAGGCAAGGAAGACAGGTGCGATGATGCACATAACATCGGGAATGTGTATCGCGCCTCGACCGCGCTCCACCTGCACATTCACACCCGCGAAAAAAAAAAAAAAGAACCGATTCAACCCGTCCGCGTCGTTCTCACCCGCGTGCATCGTGGAAGCGCAGAGCACCCTGACAACGCGCCGACGATTCCAGCTGCCCACCGAGGAAGCCCCACCGAAGGATCGTGCCGCTGTATAGAGTCGTTAAAAAAAGTAATGAAATAATGGAGAAGATGCAGCGCAACAAACATCGCAGACATCTTCGTCGCTTTCACGATGCGCGGGGTCGACGCCGCCATGCAGGGAGGAGGGATGGGCGGCGGCGGCGTCCGCCAGCTGCTCCCTTTGTTCGGCACATACTCAACCATCAACCACCACGTCCCTCTTCCCCCCCGCCCTCCCCCAGAGTCGAGTCGATGAGAGTGGTGCCTCGGAAAGCCGGGTCACATCACATCCACGGCGGCCGGTCGAGGCGACGACCGACCGACCTACCCGTCCGAGGACGCCGCAGAGTGAACGTGAAGCGATTTTTTTTCTCCACCCGCTCTGACCCCGCTACACTCTCTACTACCCCCCTCATCTCTCGCTTTTTTTTTTTTATCTCGAACCGGCATCTCAAACAACGATTATCCGCGCCACTCTCCTTTTTTTCTTTTTCATTTGTTTCGTCGTCTTCGGTCGTTCCACAGCTGGCGGTGGATGTGCGAAGAAGCGTTCCTGCTCCCTACTCTGAGCTACCGGTTGGTAATTAAAAGCGGTCCCAGTCCTCTCATTTATTGACCTCATTTCTTAGTCAATAACACTTCTGTTGGACCTAGTGGGTACATAGCATTCAAGGTGAAAACTCCAATGCAAATCACGACGAACCACAAGGAACATAATTTCTATTCTGTGTGGTCTGTCTTGGTTTGCACTGAAGTCTTCAGCTTACATCGTTACTTTGTCCCTGCAAATCGTTGTCAGATCATGCACCAAATTAACCGATAACGTCTCTTTGTTTTAAAAAATTCTAACGGCAGACGGACTACTTTGACCGCCGAGCCAAAATAGCCTTTTTCATCATTTGTCTTTATATAACTGGCCTACCATGCAGCGCGAATGTTGTATGCTAGCGTTATAACGTTGTTTAATGCTAGTAGCATTCGAGAGGATGCGGTTTTTAGTTCATTTAGAAACTGTCGAAATCATCGTCCCGGCACCGCTTCACAGGAACGTCCGTTAGGTCAAGCCACCGGCGAAACGTCCAGTGACGGAACGAGACGGAATGTGTACAGGACATTCCTGCCTTGTCTGACACTCCGTCTTGCAGTAAGTGTCGCCGCTATTGGACATTTTGTCTAGTTTAACATCTCGTTCTGTTGTCCACATCCCAAGCCCGAAAACATGCAGGGTGTGTATGTGTGTGTGTCTGTCTTGTCTTGGGGGGGGGGAGATAAGGGGGAGCGTAGACAAGAATAGAGGGCTACCGTGTTCAGAAAAAAAGCACGAGACCAATCTCGAGGACGCCAGCTCCGAACACTAAAAACGTCTGCCCAGAGAAGACCCAGACGAAGGCAGCCGGCACCACTGGTACTGGAGAGTGAGAAAGCGGAAGAATAGAAAGACGGGAGAAAACAAGCGGGTAAAGGGGAGAGAGAGAGAGAGAGCAAATGCTGACGAACCGACGCCGCCTCCCTCTTCCCAGCAACCGCAACCAAGCAACCCTGGCCAATACACATAACGGGAGGGAAGATAAACTGCCTCAGCATGCCACGGGCACGCGCAGTTTTTTTGACGGCACCCGGCTGCTCGGCCTGATCGGTCTCACGTGCGTGCTCGACGTCGCGTCGCCTTCCCCTTTCAAAACTACACCCCCCTCTCTCTCTTTCCTTTTGATCCTCCTCTGCGATCTCAAGCCAGTGGGGTCTCGCACGCGAGCAGGAGGACAGCCGGCTTCCCTTTCTTTTTCGTTTCCCTTCCCCCTGGAGCGGCGGTGGTCGGCGCGTCGACATCGCCGCCTGCCGCCGTGAACCGAACCAGGAAGAGAAGACGTTTCGGCTCACGGAGAGCAAAGCATAGCAACGTTGTGGAAGAAGCGGGGCCGGCTGGCAGAGCGAACGGCGAAACGGCGGCAGGGCCACGCGAGGAGAGGGAGTGGAAAAGGTTTTTGCGTGCCGGGTTGTTTCTCTGTCGGTAGGGTGCTCCCCCCTCCTAGGAATGGTGAAGTCGAAATAGCGGATGGAAAGAGGAAGACGGCCTGAGGAAAGCGAGCTGCCAGGCGCGGACTCGGCGGACTGAGCAACGCAACGGCTTCGCGAAAGGAGAACCAACGACCTACACTCGTTGAGCGACGCGCATAGCTTGACCTGGCTTCTTCGTCTTCATCGCTTAGCGGCGGACCAACGGTCCCTTCGTTCTTGAGAAGCCTTCCTTTCTTTTGCCTCTACCCGTAAGAGCCCGTCGCAAGTGCGGACACTTTCCCAAAATCGCTTCGCATACCGCTAAACTACTACTGACTACTACTGACCAAAATGCGGATTTGAATCATACTTTAGGGCTTGCCTCAGAGTAACACGGCAAAACAGAAAACACATTAACGGGTAACAGACGGAGACAGCACTGCTCAGCTCAGACCGAGAAGTGAAACTACAAGTCCTCTGACAAGCCAAGAATGATGCCAGAGGAAGACTTACGACTGCCACCTAGGAGGTCGGGAGCCAATCCTTCCCAATCTGGCCGTTTTCGATAAAATCTGTTTCCTCCTATCATTTTTTTCACTTGCAAGCGAGCTTTCTTAGTGATCAGGTTTTGTGTCGCATACTTCAAGGTGCCACAGTCACCAACACCTCTCCCTCCGCCTTTCTGTAACACACTTTGAAACCTGTCCTCACTGCAACTGTTGTGCCAGCATCACAGTCGACTTCAACCACATCTTCCCAAACTGCTCGAACAAACCCGAGTCACCACCGGAAGCGCCAGGCCACTACAAGCGATGGGTGGCTGCTCGGCGCAGCTCGACAGTGGAGCTACAGCTGCGAACAATGAGGGGCTGCCGAAGCACAGACGCGAGTCTACGCCCACAGTTACCTTCACTTTTTAGCTTCTCAAACTAGACGGTTTCAAGGTCACAAGCCTTGTACCCCAAGAAACGTCCGGTCACCTCATTTACCAGCTGCTAACGTAGAAGCTGAAAGCACGTTTTCAAGTTCTTTTCAAGGGTAATCAAAGTCTCTCTCTCTTGTTTTTCACATAAAAGGAACGTGCGTAAAGTACCAGAGAATGTTCCGCATTTTTTATGTAGCTCAAAAGAACATTGATCTGAATATATTTTGCCAAATAAGGGAAGAAAAGTGAAAAAATTAGCGGGCTATTTTCTAAAGCTCTTGTTTTCCGCCGATGCTATTGAGGCACATCGATGGGCGAAACCGGATGTCATCAAGGGCCTGTGTTTGTAAACAATGAAAGGGCTTTTTTTGCTTTTGGTTCGTCGCGCAACACGGATCCCCGTCCGAAGCTGCATTTGTTTCCTCGTACAGCCAACCACAAAAGTTTACGGACCGCGCGAGCGGCGCTTGGCCAAGAGCCTCTTTGCAACATTTCCGCTACATCAGCGCCGATCGACAGGATTGCAGCGCCCGAGACACATCCCTCCTTTATTTGATGGCCGGTCTGTTCTCTGACAGGACGCAAATATTTTTCGCCTTTCCCGTTTTAACGCGACGCGCTCTTTGGCAGCCACGGCTTATGTATAGATAGCTGCATTCAGCATAGATGTGATCAGTAAGCCCCGCCGCGGTGGTCTAGTGGCTAAGGTACTCGGCTGCTGACCCGCAGGTCGCGGGTTCGAATCCCGGCTGCGGCGGCTGCATTTCCGATAAAGGCGGAAATGTTGTAGGCCCGTGAGCTCAGATTTGGGTGCACGTTAAAGAACCCCAGGTGGTCGAAATTTCGGGAGCCCCCCACTACGGCGTCTCTCATAACCGTATGGTGGTTTTGGGACGTTAAACACCACATATCAATCAATCATCATGTGATCAGTAACAATCTTTCTTGCAAAGTGATACCTACGCCCAACAGCACGCCGTGGTATCTTATAGATTCTGCTATCAAACGAGAAGTCTGACTGTCATACCGCAAATAAACGCTTTGCGATTCAGTGAATACGACAATAAGACCTACTTCCGGCCATGCACGCACTGTGGTCGACGGTAGATAGCGTACCACTCCCTAGGCGGTGGCGGACAAGCAGTTTGGCTCGCACTCGTGTGATCCGTAAACTTTTGTGCATGACTGTACACGTTTTTTTTTAAGCGTGCATTTTTTTTTCATGAAGCGTCACTGGCGATCACATTTACGGCGAGGAAACAAACATAAAACGCCACGAAATGGTTGCTAAGTGCCAGGTATACACATAACGACTCTTACGCGTTCGCCCATTAGGCGCGCACAGAACAGTGACGAAACAATGGCGACACGCTGAAGCGCCAGAAGAGGTCGCTATAATTTTGATTGACGCTGCTCGCGAGGCCATTAAAACAGCGTGCAGGGCCCGTCGCTTTTGTTTGTTTGCACGCAGCGAACGGATTATGGAGGCGTCGTCTAAAACATGTTCCCCCGCGTACAACACACACACGCGTATACAACATACGCCTCAATTAAGGACGGGTTCCCAAGGTCTGCAAGCGACACCATCAGTACGCTTAAAAAAAATAAAAATAATAAATGAAAGTTGTAACGTTCGCATTCTGTTTTCTTGCAATCTAGCCACAGTAAGGCCCACTCACGCCCGTATGGCATTGACTCTCACGTGGCCTTGACAGAAAGTGAACACGTTACTTCTTTTGAGATCGTACCTTTTTTTTTTTGATCACAGGAGAGTAGCCCTTCTAATGCTTACGCATCTTTGATGCATGGCTGAGGTAGCAGACGAAACGGCTCACCGGCATACGACATGTATGGTATACAGTTTTAAAAAGCAGCTTTCGTTTAGAATTAGGTGTTTAACGATTTGAAGTACTTGGAAAGCAGAAGGCTGTCCTTAGGGCAGAAGGCTGTCCCTAGACTGACGTATAACTATACTATACTTACGTATAACTATACATTAAATGTTAACTCAGAGCTTTCGTAGCAGCGTCGTACACGAAATAAGCGGCCCCAACCACCACCGTATACAGAACTGCGACCCTAAAAAGGTGGCCCAGTTGCAGACGTATTCGCACGCCTCGCTTTTCCAGTGACAAATGGCGCCTCTATTATAAGGCAGACGTATTCGCACGCCTCGCTTTTCCAGTGACAAATGGCGCCTCTATTATAAGCTTGTCGGTGATCAATCGTTTACGATACAGCAATCTAATCTTTTTTTTTTTTTCGTAGAGTTTCCTAATATACACTAGAGGGAACTCTGGCGCTAGCGTCTGTGGGAGGTGCAACACGCGGCGCTTCAGCGAGCATGGGAATGGTGGGTAGTACACACATTTGTCTAATCTTCGTACTTCTGGCCTGCTTTTGGCTCCGTGTGTGTTCGTGTGGCTTGGAGCTGTTTTCTCACGAAACAAAAATCAGCAAATGTTCAGCGGTTGCGCTTCACCACCTTATTCTTTTACAGTTACCTTTCAAAATCGGGTCACGAAGTTCAAAAAGATTGAATCTTACTTTCAAAACAATACCGTAACACAGCAATAAACGAAGCCGCAAGTACAAATCACCGCCCGCAAGTACGAAGACTAGGCAAATGTGTGTACCACCTATCATTACCATGGTCTCTGAACGATCGCAGCGACAGAGTCCCCTCTAGTTAATTTTAGGAACTCTATGTTTTTTTTTTTTCGAGGTGAGCACTTACTTCAGGTTGCCACAGTACATTGTTGCCAGGATTGAAACGCATAATCGCTGTTGTCCGTAGCGAAAGAAGTGTTGCACTGCTAAGCACGTCTTATAACTTCCCATTCCTCGCATGGAGGAACGAGAAAGCTAAAGGGGAGCATCGCGCATTGCAATAGAAAGAAAGAAAGAAAGAAAGAAAGAAAGAAAGAAAGAAAGAAAGAAAGAAAGAAAGAAAGAAAGAAAGAAATGGAGAGGATCAGGCAATGAAGGCGCAAAGCTTCACTTGCCTGCTCCACCCTTCTCCCCTCGTTCTCCCATTATACCTAATAGAGGAAGGGCTTTGAATTTTTGACACATCGCGAGTCAGCACACGCACGGTCACGTGGCATACCATCAGCATTTCGATCATCTTCAGGTGAACCCATAAACGCCCCGCGCATGCGCAGTGTGAATCGTACGAGAGAAAGTCTCTAGCGGCAAACGACAGCGAGAGCGAAAGCCGCCCGCGTCCTCTCCAAGACCGGAAATGCGAGGCCACTTCCGCCGTTGCTGTCGTCGTCTGCTTCAGAGAGGTCGTCGTCTGCTTCGAACGACGAAGGTCAACGCCTGCAGCGCCCGCAGCGGGAAGTGATGGGCAACGAGGGCGCCTACTCCGCTTAGCCATATTCGCCCACTATATACCCAACTCACATTGAGAGCGGAGAGTGCGAGAGAGAGAGAGAAAAATACTTTATATAACCGCTTGGTTACCTTGACAAAAGCGCGAAACGCCACCGCCGCGACTGCAAACCCGAAAGGTCTCAGAAGAATAAAGCATGCAGGCCACTTTCGCCGATAGCTATTTCGGTGTCCTCGTCCGACGGCGTTATTAACTGGACGAGCGAGGCTGTGAAAACCACGAGCTTCAAAAGCCACGTGACTGCACAGCTCGCGTTTCTGCGTCGCTTATAGAAACGCGCATATTGTTCGCGAAGGACACACGCGATGATGTATAAAGGAAGCATGACGCGCGGCGTTGACGTCATGAATGTGGACGAACGTTATTGCCTTTTTTGTTATGTAGATTATACGCAAAAATATAAAAGAAAAAAAAAGGAAGAAAAAAAGAAAAAAAAAGAGAGAACAGAGTTTCACATGACGAAGATGCAAACCCTCACGCGACGAAAAATACACGCGATGCAATAATCACTCGTATCAATCAGTTCTCTCATTTCTTAACATGGTAATAACTAGAAATAACATATGAAGCCGCGAAACGCTGCAAGAGAAAATGAAGACAGCCATATCAATCAATCAGTCGGGTTCTACAGGCCCGACTGACAAGAAAAAATACGTTCTTTCCGAAAGTGGCTTTTGTTTCCCCGTCTTCTTTGGCGAATGCATACAAAACCGCGCGATTCATTTTGTTGTTATTATTATTATTAACTGTGGCGTTCCATGTAAAGTCGGCCCGACGCTCGAGGCGGCTCTCTTTCCATGAGAATTGGGGTACTCGCGAAAGGAGAGAGAGGAGAGGAGAATGGGGGGGGGGGGGCACTCAAGAGGGTCCGTCCCGTAGGCTGCCGAGTTCGTTCACATTTGAAGCGATTGAAAGCGAGGGGCCCCGCAACGGTGGGGTCCGCGTGGTAAGGGTAGACGTTGAGGACAGGGAAGGTGGGCGAGGGGTGTTGTACTTATGGGAGTGGTACAGGAGAAAGTTGCACAGGACTCCCTGATGATGCCAGGTCAGGTTGGGCGGGTTTCAACCGGAGACGCGGGAAAAAGGTAAGGAGTACAAAAACACCAAGACAGAAGGGAGCTGGAAAAAAGAAAAGAAAGTAATCCCGCGAAAAGAAAGTAATACCTCTAAACAAAAAGTAAGGAGGCGAACGGCGCAGCAACAGTAGCTCAGCGAGCCGCATTTAAAAAAAAAAAAAGGTTTGCCACAGTCGCGAACGGCGTCAGCCGTCCAGAAGCCCAGTAGTGAGAGATGTGTGAGGAGGAGAGGAACAGATGCTATTTCGGCGACCTCCGTTCGTTTGTAAGACTATTCTACCCAAGACACGAGGGCGCCGCCACCTTGCCGATGCTTTCTTGTTTTTGTATATCACAACGTAAATTAATAAGGCCATACAACATAGCATGCATCAACCCAGCGTACGCGTCTACCGTAGCACTGTTCGTTTAGTTGTTAACGACGCCAAAACAAAACGATAGTTATAGCGCGAAAACACAACGACGACACAGAGACAAGAAGGACACGAAGGACACGAGCGCTCGTGTCCTTCGTGTCCTTCTTGTCTCTGTGTCGTCGTTTTGTTCTCGCGCTATAACTATCGTCATGCCATACGAACTAGCCCAAGCTGCCACACTTCTAAGCCAAAACAAAATCGTAAAATAGTCCAAACGTCCCTTAATTTGTTATATTACTTGCAGTGTCAAGTCGGAGCCAACCGTTAACAATCACGAATTCACCCAACTTTTCAAACGTTTTTTTTTTTTCGCATTTCTGAATAATCAGTCGGGAGCGCGGATCAGTGTCCGCAGGAAGATGTGGAAAGGGAAATGTAGATGCGAGGATGAGAGGTGAGGAGAACGGGGACTAGATGCGACCGCAGGCAGGAATAACAACAATATGAACGAGGGCGAGATTGTAATACCGGTGGAAGAGGCAGAGAGGGCTGCCCGAATGTTCTCGCCACTTCCCGAATTTATGCTGCTCTTTGTTAACCGGCGAAGCAGGCAGTGCCGCCAGCCGCCCCGACTTCAAAGAGCAGTGCGGACCTGAGAGGCGGACGCGAAGGAAGACACCTGGCCCGAGGTCCTCCTCTTCTTCATCTTCTTGTCTTCTTGCTTTTCTCACAGCGGTGACTTGTTTGTTTTCTTCCACTGTACACACTTACTTGCTGACGCGTAACGTGTGTATATTTAAATACTTTATTTTGTTTGTTCGGTATTTCTTATTGTGTCACCATTAGCATTCATCTTTATTGCCAAAATATCTTCATTTCTATAGTACTTCTTATTACTTCGATGTCGCTTTGTTTTCTTATGTTTGTCACTTAATCTACCCTACTCCCGTATAAAACTTTGTGCGACTTAGGTCAAAATTATTGAAATCAAATAAAAAACATGTCTTAATCTGTCGTGTGTAGCCATCGTCGTCTCGTGACATCAAATAACGTCACGTGATCACATGCAATCGTTGTTTAACCAAAAGTGTGCCGATCACAGAGGCAGTGCAAAAAGCAGGTGAGGTGCAGAAAGCTTGCAATGCCCCCGATTCCGGAGGCAACGGTAGACCACTTCAGGTGCTGAAAGTCTTGGGAGGCGGGCTAAGCAGTATCAATACGTAGGCTGCGATGACCAACAAGATGATGATCAGGTTCACCTTTGAGTTGCCTTATGGGAATGAAGAATGTAATTTGCGAGCTTTCGTGTTGTGAAGCTTCGCTCTAGACGAAGGAAATGACACTTCGTCTGTTCGCTGAAGCCCTTCATCGGGTACTGTGGCGACAAGACGCCATGATCAACTACTACTTGCGCAAAATTTTCTTAGACAGCGGACGAAAGATACACGGACGGCCGTTGTCTAAGAATTTTCGCAAGAAGTCGTTGTCCATGAAATACCAACTAGCTCGAACCGCCACCCTGTTAAGACAAGACGTTACATTCTTTTCAATTTTATTTCTTTTTTTTTTGTATTCACCCAAGGCGCCATTCCATTGTTCTGTAAGAGTTCGTTTCAATTTTATTTCTTTTTTTTTTGTATTGACCCAAGGCGCCATTCTATTGTTCGGTCAGAGTTCGTTCCATCGAGAGATAGTCAGCATCCATGCACCATGCCGCCGGTGAGCAGCACGCAATAAAGAAGGAAGGCTTTGCGAGAGAGTACAAAATAGTCCCGAGATGCGAACGAGGCGGAGGTCAGGCACGGCAGATGTTCGGCGACGCGTTCAGTACGGGGCAACCTGCGAAGCGTGTCGGTGAGCCGAGCCGGTTGTAAGGTTTTTCTCCCTTGGGCGCGTACCCGTTCGCACCCGCCATCGAGTCTCGGAAAGGCATACGAGCACGGGCGCACGTACGCGACATTCTTCCCCTTTATGTGCCCGCCTTTCTTTTTTTTTTTTTTGCGCCGACTTGCAGCCTTTTTGCCTCCTTCTACGCGAATCGTCCGAGCTCTGAGAGTGACACCTGATTTTAAAAACTCTGATTTGTCGTACGCATCGCGCAAGGCGAATGGATGTGAGTTGTGTGTCCAACCTACGCTTTCACCGGAGGAAGTGACACGTCATTTACAAAAAGTAGCCGATAGTGCTGAAACAACGCGCTAAATGACACATTTGAAGGAATGTGCGCCATTGCAAGACACGGTGCAGGCCCTGTCCAGTGTCTTGTCTGTGTTCAGCTTTCTTCGCACTACCTACGCGCCAGCTAGCCCAGTACACCACAGAACCACTGCCACTGAAGGTATAAGGCCACGCCAAGCATGAACTGACAGTTGAATGACCTCAGTAAACTTGTTCTGTCGTCAGTATGTTCTTTTCACGGTACACTCGATGGGACAAACGGAGACGAACATTCACACATGTTGCTCTTGCAGATAGTTCCTAGTTTCTTCTAAGGCCTACTACCCAACCACCGAGGATTATCTTACATAAGCCGACAAGACTAAACCGTGGACGACCGTAAACAGATATTACTATTATTAAAGCGTCTTGCAAAACCACGCGAACGACATCGTGAAGAGCCCAAATAGACCTAAAATAGCATTCACTTGGAAAATAAATTTATGCAACAAGGAAGATAGGAAGGAAATGAAATGCGATATCTAGACGACGATCAGCGAAAAGACCGGGGAGTGATATAAGGCACTTTCCGCGCCGCCAAAATCTCAGCCAGCCCGTTTCGGTCGGCGAGGTCGGGTCGTAAAGCCCGTAATACGCGAAACGGTCATTTTGGATCCGTTCTGGCCTCGGCTTCCCTTTCCCGTTGATGGCACCGCGAAACGGTGCTTTCTTTTCCGTTGTTTCATTTCCTGCTTTCCCTATGCCAGATTCATTCGTCCTTTCTTTTGTACGCGCAAATTTGCCGCATCCGTGCCTACAGCGCCGATTTCGTCTGTTACTCATCTACTTCTGTTGACTATACGGTGTTCTTACTTCTGTTCCTTTTCATTCCATCGTCTGCTGCTCATTTCCTTTTGTTGACTACGGCGTTCCAAGTCTGCTCACTTTGATTCCATCATCTGCTACTCATCTACTTCTATTGACTACGGTGTTTTTACGTCTGTTCATTTTCATTCCGTCGTCTGCTGCTCGTTTACTTCTGCTGACTACGGCGTTCTTAAATATGCTCACTTTGATTACATCATACGATATTTTACCGTATGTACCTTTTCATTCCAACGTCTGCTGTTCATTCAGTTAACTACGGCGAACTTACGTCTGCTCAGGTTTGAATATGTCATCTCCTCATCTCTCGTTGTCCTCGAAAAGGTGACCTCGACTTGACCTTTCTTCACTTCTTTGTGTGAGCAAACTTTCTCTTGCAGCGCCGATTTCTATTTACGTCCGCCTACTACACATGTGTACCACATGTTTACGTATGATTGTGTCGATTCTCTGCGTCGTGTGCTTATAATTTGTCGATATAAAGTGCCAACGCACTCATTCATTTATTTTTTCCCTCTCTTTGCAAAAGTATTCTTTTCGCATCTTTCCCAGCAGAATTTCGTCTACTACCGATGGAGGAAAGAAGCAAACAGACAAAAGGAGAAGGCAGACAGGATAAGCAGAAAGACATCCGGTTGGCTACCCTATACAGGGGGATAAGAAAAGGGGCAATAAAGATGAGAAAGACGGAAGAGAAGCATAAGGGAGAATCAGCAAACTCACTGCAGTATGTGAAACTCCACCGCAAGTCAGAGACGTCCACACAAACCCGTCGTCCTCAGAAAACAGAACAAGGCTTTCACTGCTTTGTAGGCTGCCCAAAGATGTGGACGGTGCTGTACTTCTCTTGGCCATGCGTGTCACGTCTACTTGCGTCGATTCCGACCGTCGTCTGCTATTCGTCGTCTGTTTCTCTCAAAGAGTGCATGGCCTCTACTTGACATCTTGCTTTTTTATCATACATTCACGCTAGCTTTCATTTGTAGCCCGGTGTCTCTGTCGGATGCTTTAGCCACTCTTAAATACCAACATCTAGTCAAGTTTTCTAATGGTAATATTTTGAACCAATAAGAACCGCAGCACGACCCCCTGGACCAATCAAGAGTTAACCAATGGCGGCATTTCCCAACATGGCGGGCAGTTTTTCGTCTGCTCTTCCAAATCGTCTGTTCTCCGAGCGAAATGCGCAGATGAGGCGATACAAAGAGCCGCTTCGCGTTCATTGTTTGACCTCGAGGAACCAGAGCGGTTCCTTACGACCACACTCAAAAACGGAGAGCCACCCTTGGCCTCCAGAATTTCGGTCCCACCAATAAAAAGCTCGAATCTTTCTTGACTGCCCACCTCCGTATATTTCTCTCTCTCCACCATTCTCCAGATCAGCCCTATTTTGTTGCTTATCTTGGTTCAGCCGCGCCGTTCGAATACGCTATGCGTTGTTCTTCTCTTTTGAACACCCATGCCGCCTCCGTCTTCTTTCTGTCTTCCGTTTTGCGACCACCCCATCAGCTACCTCTCAACGGATTTCTCTAGGGCTATTTCTTCGGCTCGTTGAGTCGGCTCCCTTTGTAACGCCGCTTGCTTCCACGGAAAGAAAGAAAATAAACAAAAGACGGAAATGAAGAAAAAAAGAAAGAAATGAAAGAACGAACGAATCGCTCCCGTTGCTTGCCCCGTCGGCACCGGTTTTCGTGCCTTTTGCGAGTTGAAGGAGCGTTCAAATATTTTCCTCCGCAAACAGTAAATAAAAGCAAACAACAAAGAGGGGCGGATAGAGAGCGCAGCATCCCCATAAAAACAAAAAACAAGCAAACAAACAAAGCAGTGCGATCTTCGAGGTTCCATCACATTCACGTTAGTCATCTTAAGCGGCGTGAATAGGTAGCAGGAATCAGAGGTCAGTCAGGTTTCCAAGTGCGGCTTTTTTACGCGCCCTACGAGCATTGAAGAGTATGGAACACGACGACCGATCTCAGAGGCCATGTTCGTAAGCCACTTTTTATTGATTGCATGCGCAGCCTTATTCACGGCGCTGTGCTCGAATGTGCCCTAGTGTGTGCCCAAATTTTCCAAGGCCACTCGAGGCACTTATATGCGTTGCATGTCTTAATCACATCATCCTGTTGTTGTTCGCTATTCTTTTTATTGCTAAGGCGAATAAACTGCTGTCTTGCTAGCTCTTTCTTTAATATTTTTTTTCTCGTTACCATATAAAATGATGTAAGTGTAATATTGCATGTAACTAAATTGTGTATTTAGTCCTGCTATTTCGTCTCTTGCTTGAATAATAAGCTTGAGCTGCTGTTTATTTCAATTGTTAACTACCATAACTGTCTTTACATCAGAGGTCCCGATACAGCCGTGGGACCTTTTCCCCTATGTTGAATAGTTGTAACGTTACACAAATTTTGATAACATTCTGATCATGATCACAAATCTTCGTCGTTACACGAGCCCTTACAAGTGCGACGCGATGTTTACTGTAATTGGATACCGTCAAATTGGATATCTGAACACGGAAACTAATAAAGCAAACAGTGATATTCAAGTTCTCCTCTACACTTAAGCGGCAAGGACAGCGCTAAGGGTGACAACCTTGGCATTTTCAAAGGTAATCGCGACGTAAATACGTCACGAAATATTGCACGTCACTCGCCATTCAAATACCGCTTCTATACATCCCCCTTACAAGATGTGCACGGAACGATGAAAGATTTTCCACTACCATTACGCGTTCTGTTCAGTCGTCCCGTTCATCTCAGTGGGCAAGATAGTCTTTCCTAAGCTCATAACCAATTACACATATTCGCTTATCCCTAGACTGAAGTACTCACAAAAGTACCGGCTCAGGTATAACGAGCATTCAAACGTGCGCTCAAAAAATATGAGGCGCTATTGTATTACGCAAGCAAAAGTCCGCGCGGAGCGTTTTAATCGCTGCTCATATGAATCATATGAACTCTTTTTTCTTTTCTTTACGACGACAGCTGTAACATAAAAAAAAAAACGAGTGCAATTTCATTTCACTTCCTCCTAAGAAGCGATCGCACTAACGGGTAACCTTGAAAACGACCTTCCGCGTTGTCCGTGAGTGACCTTGAAACGGATTCAACAAGGGACCTTGAATGACCTTGAAGCGCGAGCCAGGAGAGACTGCGTATTTGACCTATAGCTTTCGCTAGCGCATAATCTCTATAGGTGGGCAAAGCTTCGCAGCACTTCATAGAACGTGCAGAGCCCCACAAAAGCCGCGCAATTCGACCTAACCACAAAGCATCGCCGTCGCTCATCAAACGCCCGCATATTGCAGCCTATAATCGAGCAACGGGAAAGCGACTTAAACACGCCCGGATTACCGCGTGCTCATTATGCGATGGCCAAGCGATGTCGACAATCGAAGCAACTTGTCGACGATAAACGAGGACAAAGCGGCCGCGGCGTCGGAATTATTGCGTCGCGTTATTGTACATATGCATAGCGCAGTTGACTTGCGATCAGACTCGACGTACTTTTGTGACGTCATGCGCATAATCTTAGTAGGCCTAAAAGCCTTGGACGACCGTCTCCATAAACGTCGGGGTGGTCGCGTTCTCTACGAGTCTGCGCCTAATCGAAGTGATCAAAGCCATTACAGAGAGCAGAACGTCGACAATATCGATGACGTCACCACACGTCCGTGACAGCACATCATGCAGGACATGGGACGCAATCTTGAAGACGTCGTTGCCAGCCGCAATGTATAACTTGTTTTCTCTAGGTTTCACCTGAAGGTTACACAGGTTCAGCAATTGGATTACTTCAGCCTTATCGCACCTTCGATAACTAATTTTGGAAGTAGTCAGGCTTAACTTGACACAATACTTTATAATGTATCTTCATAAGATGATATATCTACTTGCGCAAGATATCTTCATAGAATCATCTGACACTTATCTCTACAAGATATATTCATAAGATCTCAGTAATTCACGCACACAATCTTGTGAAAAAAAATTCGGCAAAGTCGATATATCTATATCCTTTCTAATTCAATTCAACACACGGTTTTGTAACTTGTTTCATGGATGTTTCCCTCCAATTTTACCAATCCTATTTGTCCTAGTTATGTCCGCGCTACTACCCATTGTCATAACGGGACGGGGAGGTGGTGGTTTACACCACGCCGTCAATCATATAAGATGTCCTCCAATGACAGTGGACGTTCTATATAGTAATAGAAGATGACAGGGCGCGTCTCTGAGCGAAAACCGATGGCAGCGGTAAAACGGAACTGCGAGAGATCGATACGCGAAGAACAACAAATAGTGTTTACGAAAAAGGAAAGTAAGAAAAAAAAAAAAGAAATCGCGCGAGGGTAATAGCTCCGGCGGAAGTTCGAAGAAACGAAATCGGCCACCCATCAATTTCGGTTCAAGGTCAACAATCATCCTGTTGCCAGCTGGAAAAAGGGCGGCAGAAGACGGGGCACTTGGAGGACGTTTCGAACCCATCTTCTGCCATTGCCGTTTTATTTACCCATTTCGTTGCGAGAACCAGCTTCAGTGTATAACCTTCAATCACACAGGGGAAAAAAATAACGTCGTAAAGTTATACGAACAGCGCTCTTGCAGTTTCTATGCAATCGTTGCAGTTTCGTCCATCAACCTCGCTGGACGTGAATTGCGGTGTCGTTCGTCAAGACAGATTCCGCGTTGCAGCGCGTCGTAACACGTCTCACCGATTGTCGCACTCCGTCGTGCAATGCATTTATAAACAGGACACGTTCACCGCAGAAGAGATCGCAAGCCCAGTCATCAGCAGGAAATGAGCAAGCTGACATCAAAGACCTCTCCATTCCTGTTCTGTTCTGTTTTAACTGTTTTGCTGTGGAGAGGTTGAGGTGCCTATTGCCTCGGCTACTCCATATCACAAAGTTCTGCAGCGAAAAATAAAATAATAATACAAAACGGTACCTCTCCATTCCAGTTGACACTTCGAAAAGCTGCCTTCACGTAACTAATAATTAATTATTTATTACTTAATTGCGACGTAAACTGTACTATAAGTGTAGGTACACACAAATATTTCAAGTAAAAGATCAAGATGGACACGATTAGAGACGAAGTTTGGCCAAGACAGATGTACGGCCTCCTCTTCATTCGGTATTTCGCTTCGCGACCGGTTGAGATCATTGTATTAACCGGACGCAAATAGTCTAGTTTACTGTAGAGCTTACCCGGCCACCATGTTATATAAATAGTGACGATCCCAAGGTGGCGCTAAATGATCCCACAAGGTTACAACAAAAATGCCCGTTGCCACTCGAACAGTGCTGAAAATGGTGAGCATACGGTGAGACACACTGCATTTATTCTTTAACTCAACATCATGTCTACATATATATATATATACAATGCAGCAACATCACTTTAGGCGCGTGATCGCCTAAACTAAATGTTGTAATCGAAGCTCTCTCTCTCTCTCCCTCAAAACGACTAAACAGTGAGACCGGGGGAGGGGGCGGGGGCGTCTGCGTTAAGTATAGGTGCAGAACAATCGACAACCCGGAACGGACCAAAAATAACGTGTCTTTTGACCTCTATACATATACTTCACAGAGCTCAGTTCCCGCAACAAGCACGCCCGAACTCGTTACTATATAGCCTTGAAAGACACGGCGTACCTTGTATAAGGCGGAACGCGTGGACGATTTCGAAAGAACCTCATGACAGAACGAATACGACATGTACAAGGGGAAACACGCACACAAGTAAATTAGACAAGAAAAAAAAAGGGGGGGGGGGGACAATGCCGGCTGCTTCTGTCAGCGTACAGACTGGCCGCCGTTCAGGGCGGTCAATAAATAAAATAACATAACGGCGAGCAACCCCCCCCCCCCCCCCACCCCGCACACAGCGGGCAAGAATAATAGCGTGTTTACGCCGATTCGCGATGGGGGTCAGGCAAACAAAACAACACGTGAGGGTTTGTGCGGGATGCGGCGACGGCACAAAAAAAAAGAACAAACAAAGAAGTCACATGGTCCCCTATTTACGCAATTGCCATCGACTACTCAAAGGCGAACGTCATTTTCGTCAGCCTAGTGTACTGATCACCCTCCCCCCTCTTTCTCTCTCTCTCTCTCTCTCTCTCTCTCTCTCCATACAACGTTATTTTCGCACTGCCTCAGGGATCAGGGGCGTGGGACGCTTTCTCTAGATCACCTGATTGTTCACTGCCTGAGTGGTCGGCGCACCCTTAACAAGCTACCATGTCATGTCATGACGTCGCGATATCACGTGACGTCATGACGTCAAGGTCAACTGACGTCGCCTAACCTTTGGTAACGTGCGACGTCAGGATGACGCAATAAACTCCCGGCTCACTGCGAAGTCGTCACGATATATGTTGACCTCATCACGTGACGATGACTTCTTGCATTACTCGTGTTGACGCTCCCGTCGGTCATATTTCCAGTTTGATAAAGCTATCTAAAGCTTTCACCTTCAAAAAAACAAAAAAAAAACTGCACGTGCATGTTCGCGGCGTGTTAAGGGGTTGCAAAGAAACGGCCGTATCGCAGCGTAAAGACGTGCAATATGTTCTTTGTTTTGTCGTTCCGTCGTTGTTTTCCGGAGACTTCAGGAGCTGCGTCTCTTCCTACGCAATCGAGCTCCCGTCTCGCCACCCCCCCCCCCCCTCTCCCTCCTCCGCTATCGCAGACGGCCAGTCGCCGCTCCGATACGACGACAGAACAGGACGTCGTAGACGCAGCGGCGCTGTGACCGTCACACGACAGCGCCTGCTGCTCCCCTCCGAGTCGACGCGAGGCACGCGACATGCGCACGTGAGGGAACGCGTCGCAACCGCGTGTGACTCGCGTGTCGCGCAAATAAACCGCTTGCGACATCCAGTCGCCTCCTCTATCTGCGACGATGCGCGCCTCTTGAAGGGGCACTAAAGAAAAACAATGTCGATGTCACAAAACCTAGAAATATATTTTTCATCATTTTCGCGAGATTGTCTCGATTAAATCGGCCTTTTTCTAGTCCGAACAGCACCCCAAGTGGAGATCACCCAAATCAAAACTGATGGCTCTTGGACTCCGAAATTGTCCTCCGCATGCCGGTAGGCACTCTCTGGGGCCTGCGTTCGCGCCTCTCTTCGGGGAAAACATTTGCATGTTTGCGGCACCAGATGTCACTTGGTCTACACGTGTCATCACGTTTTGGCCACCAAAAATCACGGCGCGTGCCGTGCGCATGCCCCCTCGAGGCCGGCGCGCATTCACAGGCTACCTACCCAGAAAAGGCCCATTTTCTGAAACTACGTAATCTAGCTCTGTGGGCACTCAGATCACAATGTACTTCAATTTTATTGGTTAGATACTGCGTAGGACACAGCCGACCCCTAAAAAAAAAATCTCTTACGTCACGGTGTCTAAAGCGAGAATCTCTAGGTGGCGTCTCGAGCCATATTTTCTTTTCGCGCGTTTTTTCTCGCTTTTCATGTGTCGTGTCGCAGTAAGAGCGGTGTTTTCGGGATTGTGAAGTCGTACTTGACTGATACGCAAAAAAAAAAATGTTCTGTTCTTTAGTGTCTCTCCCTTTAAAGCAAAGGGGTTCATCAATTTTTGAAAGAAATACCAACCATACTAATACCAAACACCAATGCAATACCAACCAGCCCAAGTAGCCACAATTTTTGGGTTCATCAAACAAGGCCCCCCGTGTGGCTCACATCCCCTACTTGCCGTGTTCTCCCGTGATTAGAATCGCTGAAGAGTAAGCACAGATTACCTACAGACTGTCGTAATCGTCATTTTACATTGCTACGTACCAGTGGCATCGCGATCAACAAGACGGTGCCATCTCTTCGCATCGGCTGCGTTGTTCGCCATACCAGTCGTCAATACATCTATACACATTTCTTCGAGCCCCGCAACATTTTTGGTGGAGGTGCGGGGTACCGATCGCCGAATTTGTCACATATCGATTCAGGGGCGCAGCAAGGGGGGTAAAAAGGGCGTTGCGTTTGTCCTGCGTGAGTTTGCAAGTGTGCGTGTGTGTTTTTGCGTGGAGGGTGGGTGTTGCCCCTGACGTCACACAGAAAGCCATGCAGGCGTTTAAGTATGCCATGCAGCCGTCAAGGAAAAAATGGGTGATTCGCGCTTAAAAATAAAGATGAGAGAGGTGCTTCTGATAGAGTGAACACGGTGTATACAAGCGAGCACGCCTCCTAGTCACGTGATTGTTGGCTGAGGCCGCGGTCTCCCATATCGACGTCGCCGCGCAAGCACAACCAAGCGTCGCAAAACCCGCTGAGGTCGGTATCGTCCATCTCGAAGGACGAGAAAAAAGAAGCAAAACAAATAAGAGGAAACAAGGCGACATCGGAAAAGCGGGGAAATCTTTCCTTCACTCAAGAAACGGAGACTGCTTTCTTTCTTTCCGTCCTTCTTTCTTTCTTTCTTTTTTATTTCTTTCTTTCTTTCTTTCAACAGTGTATCGGATACGAAAATAGCTGCGCCGGCCACCGACAGCAACGACAGCGGCAGAAGTGCGGCCGTTCGGCGCATTCAAATAAAACCACTGGCGTCATCGAATCTTGCGTCGACGCACTGCATCGGCGTCGCACCTGAAGCTCAGCTTCGCTTAACGCAACGAATATTATTTCACTCCGTCGGCGCTTGAGCCGCTTAATGGAAGCGCTGGAATAAAGCGCGAGATCAGTTCACACTCATAAGCACTCAAATAGTGACGCGATCAATTATGAGTTTGCATAGGCCTTTTCTTTTCCCCCCTTTTCATCCGACTCTATCGTACCTAATTAACGACTCCTAAATACCCTGCCTTGAGAGCTGTCTGGATCTCGCGTGGTTCTGCCCAGCATTTATGATCGAGCCCGCCTTTGACCAATATTTTGACAATTGCGAAGATTTTTTTTTTTTTTTTTTGCGATGATGGCACCAATGCTTGCAATATGTGACTACACAGGCTGACGTCATTGACGGTGTGATGTTACGCTGAGGTCATGTGACACAATGGTACCCCAACTCTAAACAAATATTCATTCGAGTACCAAGTCACCTGTGACCAACGTTTATTAGCCTTATTATTTTTCGCATCACTAGTGTTAACAACAGTCTCGAGATGTCTCGTCAGGTCTCGCGAAATCTCGAAAAATTCCTAACTCATGAGATGCGTAACGCCTGATTGTTGCGGTGTTTCGTCCCAAGAGTATAATACGATTACGCGGTACGATGTAGTGGAGGTGTCGGGAACAAATTTCTATCATCCAGAGTTCTTTCGCGTACTTTTAGACCAAGTGTGCGAGCGCTTTCGCACAAAACTCAGACACCCACTACAACGCTGCCACCGCGATCGCCAATCGAGCTCGCTAACTGCTGTTCACACAGCAGCACATCGACATTTATTCCTGCCTAAGCCACTGCGCGGCGTGTCCGATGTTGCCGTCATTGAGCAATGCCGGGCGAAACAGTACAATGCCTGCTATTCAAACAATAGTTATTACAATATTGATCGATCCTTTCTTCTGTTTTCGTTTAGTTTCACTATGTTCCACCAACGCCTCCTAGAAGAATTATGCCTGGAACGTGAGCCGCGAACGCCCTCCCCCAAGATTTTACCCTCCCCCTCCCGTACGGAGGCGAACACCTGTGGCGGTCGCCCCTTGCGAACACAGCAATGCTCTCGCAGTTGCCTCCGAGCAGCTGTGATGTCACGTGACAGAACGGTACGGTAATATCACGTGACACAGTGGTACGGAGGCGAGCGGTCCCACGCGGCGGACGGTCGCAACATGCGCTAGGAGGCATTGCCTCGAAGATTTTGTGCTGGCAGCAAGCTCTTAATTGAAGAGAGAGCCGCGTTCTAGGAATAGTTTTTCTAGGAGGCGTTGGTTCCACAAAACGCAAGGTTAAGTGGATCCAAAAGAGGTTTAAATGCTCCAGTGTGGGAAAAAAACAAAAACAGAGTGCGCCAAGGACTCGCGCAGCGCCTTTTAGGTATTGACCATTGCCCCCTTCCCATCCTTCGGCATTATTCTCGAATCACGAGGGACAATAATGCACAGAGCAGACGCAAGGATCTGTAGCAGCGGTACAAAATCGCCAGGCTTGCTTCAGTGTATCTCTGAATTTTCTTCACAGAGTATATACTTTTTCTTCTTTCACCGTAGAAAAACAAATAGGCAATAGTTATCGTGGTGGGCTTTATATACTCTGCATAGTTTACACTGTTATATAGGTAACCAAGTGCCGACGTATTAAAACGGCTGATAACATACATACATACATACATACATACATACATACATACATACATACATACATACATACATACATACATACATACATACATACATACATACAGATAGATAGATAGATAGATAGATAGATAGATAGGATAAGATTATGTTCATAGGGACCCCAAGAAAGCGACATTCACCTAACAGGCCTTAGGCAATGAAACCAACAGACAAAACAGCAAAAGCTCATAGGGCGTTATTTCTTTCTAACTGTATACGGTAAAGGTTACGACATAAATTGATCAAGCCTAAGGAACCACTGATATAAATAGTAAACTTTGATAATGCGTGGCCACGCAAAGTGCTCAGTGACGGTTCCCTGCGAAAGCGCAAATACAGAAGCGGGGTTAGCTTAGATTCGAGCAAATACGGTACAACCACCCACGCGCGTTCATTGCCACTTGGGCAGCTTCGAAGACACCCACTCGCACGCGTTATAGCCCGATAAAGTCCAGAGCGCGTATTCGGTAATGTCAGAAGGCCCCCAAGCGACAATACAGAAATTTCGTAATAAGATCGAACGTCATGAATTCTCGCATTTGGCGAGACATTATCAGAAGGACAGAAGTAATTCAAGAGTAAGATAAAAAAAAGAGAGAGAACGAACACGGAAATTAACCTCTAGCCACTGCAACTATTGAAAGCAGCACCATACGCAAGTCGTCAAACATTAGTGAGGTAATATTCTGCCATTATGGCATGACACTCAGAGAAAAATATATAGTTCGAAGTCATGATTTTCACAGGCCAGCAATGAAACAGTCAACGATTTATTTTGGTCGCGAAAGAAGCGTCTAAAGTGATTTGTACTGTTCCAAACAGTCTACCCTTCCTGAGTGTCTAAGTACTTTGTACTGTTCCATACAGTCTACCCTTCCTGAACTATAAGTTTTAAAAACAAAAGCGGATGCGATCTCGTAAACGTAGATGCACTTCCGAACAGACTCATCAATTTTCGACCGGCACAGAGAAAAAAAGAAACGACAAACAATCAAAGAGGGGAGATGTTGCTGCCTCGTTCCCAATAACCGCACTGCTTCGGCGCAGTTCCCTAGCCATCCGTTTTTTCCCCTCAATAAATCTTGCGCTGTCAGGAATCATCTCCGTCAACAGTGCGATCTATATATTAGGTGCACACATACGCTCGTACGTAGGTTCGGTGCACTTGCCAGACTTCCCGGGACCCAAAAACACCAGAGTTCAGGGAAAATGGGAAGGCCCACTGACACATTCTTCCCGGAAAGTACTACCCTCGCACTTTTTCTTCTCTTCCCTAAACGCAGAGATCCAAGGCCCGCTTACCCACTGCACCCGGAAAGTACACCTCTTCCCTAAATGCGAAAGGTAAAGCCGCCAGGCACACCGCTCCAAGAAATCACGCCCTCTCCCCGTTCTTCTGCCCCCTTCCCTAACCGCGACTCTCGTCCCTAAACGCGAACACCCCACTGACCCACTGTTCCCGAAAAGAACGCCTCCTCTCCAATCCCACCCTTTCTCATCTCCTCTTCCCTAACAGCGACCTCGGCGACCTCAATTCTGCACGGTAATAGAGCAGCGAATCGTTAAGGGAGGCCGAAACCCCGTTTCCCGAGAACTCGTCGTATAGGCGCACTTCTGCCGCCGGCGCCCGCGATATCGGGAAGACGCAGTACTTAGATTCTATTTTTCCCGCTCAGAGACAATCACAAGCTCAGACTGGAAGGAAACAAAAGCAACCCGAAGAAAAGTATTTATCCGGAAAAATCGACCAAGCCGCAGCGCAATCCGCCGCGTCTTCCGATTGTTATTCATTTTTTGAGAAATTGGGGAGAAAAGCAGGCGTGTAAGAAGAATTCAGCAGATAGTCGGAAAACGGTCGCTAACACGACGAATGGTTACCCGCCTACATGGAAGCCAAGACGGGAACAGAAAAGAAACAAGTGGCGATAGTGAGAGAGATAGAGACTTTTTTTAAATCGAGAAATACAGGTTTCGGAGTAAGTCGTTTTAAACGTCATTTGTTATGAATCTGAGATTAGATTCGGAGAAGAGTGAGTGGGCATGATTCGACGAAATGTTTAGGGAAATTATAGCGAACTCGAAGCTGAAGACTTACCGCATCTACTTGAAAGACGGTGCGGTGAAGAAATAAGCAGTGATTAAGAGTGACACCCGCCTTCATATGAAAAGTTTAATAACAGTCGTCACAGACCCCATGCCTCGCTCTTACACAGGGACAGTTTTTTTCCCTGTCAGAATCAAAACATTAAATGGAGGCACAACTCACCCTCATCTCTAGAAGCCACTGCCTTGTCACGTTTATCCCGTTGTTGTTGTTTTTTTTTGCAGTCAATTTTGATCGACACGTCTACTATATATCCACTGATTGAAAATATTCATGCATTTGTTTTGACTACATTGTGTGTGAATGTGTTCCCTGCCCGCCCTGACCTATAGTGCGATTTCGTAGTGCACACCAAACAAATTCCCGAAACAGACCACTCTTTCAGTGAAAACTGCTTTCCCGCCTTTTCCATCTTTTTTTCTAGTCGCTTCTTCCCCTTCCAACAAGTATTTAATCATCCTCCGTCGTATATCGTTTATCGATGAACACGCCAGTATGTATCCTATCCGTCCGCCTGTCTTTTTTTCAGAATTTGTTTGTTCCCCACGAATAGTTTCCAGAGACGACCCAGTTCATTTCTATTTTTTACTAAAAGAAACGCCCACGTACATCGTCACTTTTCTGCATAACTAGCCGCCTATTATCGATTCCCGAGTCTCGCCATTTCAGCATTGACATTCCATTTCAGCGCCCACGCAGCGAACACCTCCATCAACACCTCCGCTTCCCTATTTCCCCAGCACGCGCAGTCACTTTAAATCAAGCCGACAACAGCCAAGCCCACTTTCCCTACAAACCTTTTCCCCTTTTAAGCGAGGGGTGGAGCGGAAACAAAATTGAAAAGCCACTTCGTAAAACTCGCGCTCTTTACCGAATCCAAGCCTCTACTACGATAATGAAATATCAAATACGCACAACGGAAAAATCCCGAGCCATAACCCAAATATTTTCTTGATTCCCAAATTTCCCTTCGAAAACATCTGAGCTCTTCTGAAAATGCGTTATAGTCGTAACGCAGCGCGATTTCTAAACGACGCTAAACATGTAATTTGATTCAATCTCCCTTCCGTTCAAGCTCACTCCTCAATTCCCCACCACCCCCGCACTTACCCCCCAATCTTCGAAGCCAGAAATGACGTTTTTCACGTCACTCAAACATCGCCTGATCTGCATTTCTTCTACACTATTAGTACGTCCAGTGTATAACATAAACAGGCCCAATACACGACACGAAAAAACATCACTCCATTTTCTGCGTAAAAGACACCATATACCGTATTCAGCTTACCAATTGTAGCTTTCGTGACATTTATATGCGAACAGTCTCTTAATTCACTATCTCTGACACTCAACGCGAGCTCGCTTCTATTTCTTTCTTTTTATCTGGCACGAAGTCCTCATACTTTCTTTTTATTGCGTAGTTGGCGTTTCGTCTGAACTTGCGATTGGCGAAGCGCTGACCCGCGAGTGTTATTTCCTTTTCGGAAGTGCGGACGCGAAAGATTGCTTCCGGAACCTTAACGGTGAAGCGTTTTGCCAATAGTATATGTAACGAAGGAAACAGCCCACAAACGCTCTGGATTTCACTTTAAGTTCACCAGTGTTCACTTGATTCATTGCGAGTCGTGTTGCGTTGTCGGGGCAACCCGAACCACTCTAGTGCTGCAAGTGATGTGTGTGTGTGTGTGTTATCTTTATTTGTATTTTTCCTAATAATTAGGAGCTTATACGCGTTTACCCTTACGGATTAGAGACGCAAAAGTCATTAAGGCTGCGTTAAAAACGCAAGAGCGTGTGTGCGGGGAGGGGTGGGGTTGGGGGAGGGTTCAGAGTGGCGAGGGTGTGTGTGTGGCGTGCGTGTACAATTGTCGTCCTTTATGAAAGGGAACACGCGAGCGCTTGGCCTGCGCTCTGCGGCGGCTGCCTACTACAGGACCATCACCAACCGACAGCAAAAAAAAAAAAAAAAGAGACGCTGGATTTTGGCGCCATCTATTGGCAAACAAAACAACGAGTTACGGCCGCTGGACAAGAGCTGCAAGATAATGTAGGCAGCCGTTGTAGAGAGCAGATCACACGATCGCGTGTTCGCTGTCATAAAGAACGACAGTGTACATACGTCTTTCGTTCTTGTCTGGTTCGACTTGCCCAGTCATCCCCTGATAGCGTCAAGTTTCTTTGTATTCATTTCCAGATCGTCACACTGATAACAGTTATCGAAGCCACCTAAAGAACTCGTCCAACAACGATGAGCGTCTGTGCCCGAGTGGCGTAAGACGCTAATCACAACTAACTTACCTAGTATCACTCGCACACGCAATCAGATAAGTATTAACGCCCGAGTATGGGTGTATTTCCTCCTCTCCACTCGCTTTAGGTAACGCCGTATTGCAACGACCGCGAATTAATCGATCAAAAAAAAAAAACGAAAGCCCTTGTTGGCTGCGTGTTAAAAATGCGAGTTGAGGCATAAATGAATAAAATAAAACAACGCCACAACGAGAGAGGAGACGCAGATAAATAAAAAAAGGAAAGAGAGAGAGAAAAAAAAAATCAGCGCATCGTTCCGGCGACTTAGCAAGGTCCATTCTCCCGCAAATCGAACAAAACCCATGGCAACTGCTGCCGAGAGCTCTGACTTATTTATTTCGCTCCTCTCTCTTCAAACGCAGCCGTCCGTTTCTCTTATACCTTTATCTTTCCTTCCTTCATTCCTTGCACCTCGTTTCGAGTGTGCGCAAATAAATCAAATATTTAAAAGATGGCGACGTCGCTTCGTTTGTGTGGCAAGCATTTGCATACCGACGGGCTTCCCTCCTCTTCTTTTTTCTGAAAGCGATCAGGTTTCCTCTCGATTTTTTTTTTTTTTTGATGGCATAGTGTCTAGGTTTTCTTGTCCTCGCTTTCCGAGCTCGGTAACCCGGGGCAACAGACTAAATTGGGAAAGGCGCTATACGTCTGCGCCTTCGACAAAAGAAAAAAAAAAGTCCCGCAGTGTTACAGCAACACAACTCACACGACGGTATACACATTGCACGTTGCAGGTCGCGGGTACAAATCCCGGCTGCGGCAGCTGCATTTTTGATGGAGGCGGAAATGTCGTAGGCCCGTGTACTCAGATTTGGGTGCACGTTAAAGAACCCCAGGTGGTCAAAATTTCCGGAGCCCTCCACTACGGCGTCTCTCATAATCATATGTTGGTTTTGGGACGGTAAACCCCACAAATCAATCAAACACATTGCACGTTCGTCCTACCTGGATGTCTTTGTTTATGAGCGCCTCGATTTAGCTCATCAATCAGTAATTCAGCAACACCCATGTCACGGCGCATGTAATATGTCAGTCATAGAAAATACAATTAGTTGGTAATGCCAGTTTTGTTGCTGTTAGTTACACAAGCACATCATAACGAATGACATTCACAGCTAATGCGATTCACCCGTTGAATGAGTTTTTTTTTTTTTTTCGAGCTCGTGCAAGCGCGACATGCGTAACCTGGGCAAAATGCACTTGACCAAAAGCTTACGAAAACGATAACCGCAAGAGAAATCTAATGAATGTTACGGATTTTATTGGCGACTCGTGTTAGCTATTCAATAACTTTTCGAAGTACAACACGATCGTTGAAGCAACTTGCACAACTACATATCACCCAGATCAGTTACCAACCTGATATCAACTGTTTTTTTTTTGGCCACGTTTGTAAATGCTCGCCTGTTCTTTCTTTTTTCAGTTATTTTATATCGTTTTAGTAAAGTGCACGGCACCGCGGTATCATGGTCGCAGCTATCTATGCGCCAGCCATCGAAGCGAATTAAAGATTAGTCTAGTCAGCTGAAGACAGGGAGAAGTAAAAGGCGTACTGGACTGATGACAAACATCGACATCAACGGCGAATGCCCTCATGTACATCCGTGTTAACGAGGAACGCAAGGTCGCAGTGACATTCAATTCGAATGCCACTACGACCTTATCCACCTAACATTTTAATTAACCACCCACAATTTAAATAACTAATTAAATTAATTTTCATTCACTATTCTGGCAGTTAAATGGTCCTTACATTAAGCAAACGTCTGCTAAGATATATAATTTTTAAGTTGAATCAGAACCGTCCATTTGGTATCAGCGTTCGGAAAGCGGGATGCAAGTGCTCTGTCGGATGCGCTTTCGTACAGAAACGCAAATGACACGCGGCGCTCAATCAATCAATCAATCAATCAATCATACGCTAGTCAAGCAGGAACAAAAGTGCCTCCGGACGAAAAATGTGAAGAAAAAGCGGTTTTTCTCAGAACGGGATTGCGGAAACAGGCAAACGCAACGGTTACGTCACGTTATTCGCTACCCCCCCCCCCCCCCCCGCTCCTTCTCCTCATTTCACCGTGATTTGCGTAAGCTTTGGGGGTCGCATACATAAAAGGTCGTTGCGTAAGTTGTAAGGTTAAGGAGAAATAAACAGAAAAAAAACAACTGTCTTTCCGAACATTTCAAGGTGTTGCCAGGAGACGTACCAAAAAGCTTATGCAACAAGCAACTACGCAGTAACTTGACTAAACTATTTGATTGCGTTCTTTAGCTTTTCACTGGGTATACACCTTTTTACAGGAAGGAAAAAAACACCGCCATGGTGGGGTGTGCGCGGGTGTACAAAGGCTAAGGGCGCAGCGTTGTCAGTGCATTTTCGAGGGGACGCGCCGATTTGCACAGCCCAAGGAGGGCTATGGCGGCGCCCAGGGAGGCGTTTATGAAAAGGTAAATACTGTATATCTTTAGTATTGCTCTTTTGTAGTCTCTATCCTTTAACGTTAGCTGCGAGGAGTTGGTTGTTTTGTCTGCGCAAATACACAAGTAACAAGACTACAGGTGCAGTACCCGCTGGAAGCAAGTTGTCTTTTCGTACGCTTTACATACCCCCCAACAATCACAACGATTATTACAACGCACTCAAAACAGTACCTTTAACGTCACCTTTAACTTCCTTGGCTTCATCACCACCAGCTGGTGTGCTAAGAGCACAAACAGTGCTTACGGCAATGATGATTGGAAAAACACCGCACAGGGCAGATACTTCGGAGGTGAAGCGTTCGATACCATGCATGCACAGAAGGACGAGAGTGTTGGAGCCACTTTCGCACTTTCTTAAGTTATCGCCTCGAATCGTTCGCACTGTCGTCGTCTCATGCCTCGCGTTGGCGTCACCTGCAGGCACTATTTTTTATACGCAACGTTTTCGGATGGAGACCATAGAACAGGTGATGGATTCTCACGAAACTAAGTCGATAGTCGCAAGAAAAGAACAGAAAATGATTTTAAAACATTTGGCATAATCATACGAAAAGAACAGAAATGGTCAAAAATTAGCGGATAAGCTTAAGAAAAAAATACGAACACATAATAAAGTTGTTTTCTGTTCCACTCAAGAAAAAAACAAGACAAACGTAACATGAAACTCGTGGGAAAGAGAATCGAATCAATGCTTCGCAGTTGGTACAGCTTTCGCTTGGGGTGCAACAAGTTTGGACGATCTGTGGAGTTTCGTGAACCATTAAAAGGCAGCGCGCCCTACAGAAGGCGAACGACGAGGGTATATGCAATGACTCTTCTCGCACTCGCTTTCCTGCAACCATTTCCCGTTAGTTCCTGCAGCGGACCTTTCCGAGGACATTGCAAACGGCACGTCGAGAAATTGGCTCGACCCGCAAGAATTCAAAACGGTGAGACAGAAAAAAAAAAAAGGCATCGAAAGACGTGGGTTCCGCAAGCGTTTTTCTCCTCGAAGACAAACTCGGGATGCATCCATGACGCAGTAAGAAAAAAAAAACGAAAAGCAAATACTGTCGCAAGCGACCTCGCGAGAAAGACCTGCCAAGTGACTTCCCGAGAACGCCAGCCAAGACCCCCGTCGACCACCTTCCTCCGTAAGCCGTGGAGGCGTCCTTGGGACTCGAGCAATAGCTTTCTAGGCTATGTAGCGGCATTGCCACGGCCGCCATGCATCGGAGAAAGCCATAAGAGAGAGAGAGAGAGAGAGAGAGAGAGAGAGAGAGCACGAGAGGGAGCTAAAGTGTGTCTGAGAGGCACCACGAGAAGTTCGCGCAGAAAGCCTGGCGCCAAGCACAGGTGGCACACATCGACGCGGTCATCTCTCTTTCTTGGGAAGGGGGGTTGAGAGCAACTACTGCCAACATCACTTGGAACAGTTCAGCAACTATGTTTCGTTGCTCCGAAAAGTGCATCGCCGCAATCGCATCTCATGCGAGAGTTTCGTAGCTTTTGCGTTGCGTCCTTACAATCGCAGTCGGACAAGCACTTTACCAATGTCGGTTACAGCCTAGGCGAAAATGGCTCCTCCGCCACCGGCGATTGCTGTCACGAAGCAACTTATGCAAATAATTTCCGTCAGCATTTAAACATTTTCGGTGACGGCTCTCACGTCGCTGGGAATGAACCCACTACTTTCAAGACAGCAACCAAGCAGCGTAAACAGTGTACCACCAAGACGGACTCTCCCGTGGACAACGAGTATGCTAAGCAAGAAGTCCTGGTACACCTTTATCCTAGTGAGAGAAAACAGGAGTGTGCCGCCCGAAGGCGCTGGGAATCGAACCCGGTACCATCACAAATCACAAGCGCTCTTCGAAATCCTTCTCGTCGAGGCGTCCCCGTAAAGGGCTACAGCTATAGGAGCTGCCAACTTTCCCAACTTCTTAACGTCCTGGCACGGGAACGGCCCATTACAGATGGCATAACGAACGCGGTGGCGTCACGCTGGCTCGCTTGGCTCAAGGCTGAAAACCCTCCCGTATCTTTCGCCCGACCGTGAAACGGTGGAGACACGGTGTACGATACACACGACATTGCGAAACTGTTCGCCCATTACGTATAGGCACCCAACAGCGCCGCATCGCCACGTATATACGGTTCAACCGTGGTTTTCAAACAACACTCCGACAGGTGGTACGTTGTTAAAACACGTTTTCTACAGCTACTCAACAGGTATTGTCAACAAGTCCGCCACGTGCTAGAGGTCCGTGTGCTGTTCGATGTCACTGCACGCGTACAGAACACCAGATGGTCAAAATTTCGGGAGCCCTTCGCTACTGCCGTCTCTTATAATCGCATCGTGGTTTTTGGCACGTCGAAACCCGGATGCTATTGGTATGCATGCCTCTCTCACGTATAACACCATCATATGTAAGCATATGCCGACAAGACACAAGCAATACTTCCAGCTAGTCCGGTGAAACGTCCTGCTGATACTCAAAGAAGTCGTCAAAGAAGTTCCGAGCACGTGCAGTCGCTCTCAGTATGAATGGCAACACGATGACCTTGGTTGAACGGACCACGAACCTCACCGTTAAATTGGCTTATCGAGTAGCATAGTAGCCAAAACAGTGTCTACTTCAGCAATGTTTGCAATGTCGGCGCTTCTTTTCAGTGCTGGCGTCACTTTCAGCATGGACCACGTGTCGAAACTCCCACAAGGCGCAGCTGTACAGAGAAGAGACAGTCAGATAGATGCTCCAAGAGCTACGGTCTCATTCCTCCACGATGTTCCACAAGTTTGGGAACAACTTCTTCGTAAATTCCAAAGACGACAGCCTTTTCTCCCCCCTGCACACACCTTCATCATCCTAAACAAGGCCTATGATTGCAACATTCACCAATCGATATTCAGCACGAACCCATCCGGTTCTCAAAGAAACTTTACAAGAAGAAACAAGATCAAATGGCCCGCCATGCCAGTCCGTCCACCCCGCCCCGTTCACAAGGTGAACCAATTGAACTGAACACCCATTCTTATATATATTTTCTTTACTCTTCACATGCATAAGCAGCTAGTGCTCTCTTTCAAAGCTCACATTTTTTTATGTGAAATGCTACAAAAGCAACTCCCCCCCCCCCCCCCCCAAACCTGATCTTGGGCAAAAAGAGATCAGCCTATAGGTGCGATGGGGCTGGTTCTCCGTTATGCAAGCAAAAACAAAAGAACTTCACAGGCGCAAAATAACGACAAAAAGAACCTGTTTGCAGTCACCGCAGCTTTATACGCGACTGCCCCCAACCTCTTTTACCAGTCCCAAGTTCTTATGACGATTTTTTTTTTTCAAATCACAATACTACTTTTGTTTCCGTGGGCTATGGAGGGGCTAAGCACGCAGAAACGGTTCCTCTTGGCCGATCAGGAAGGGGGCAATACGCAGGGAAGAAAAAAAAAACGGCGTACTTGTTGAGCCCCGCGTGGGAACGGGTCCGAAATAACGCACGCAGCAGGCAAACTCTTTGAAACGGGGAACAATAACCGCGGAGAGCAAAAAAAGTAAAAAGAAAGGACAAAAAAATGCAAGGTCTCGAGGCAGATCGGGTGTAGAGCTCCATTTGGGTTTGGGTTGCACGCTTTGCTCGAAAGTCAGCTAGACATTGGAAACGCACATAACAAAACGCAATATAGAACAGAACATAACATAAGAGAGTAGGAGAGAACGAAACATAGCATAACGAAACAGAACGAAGTGAAAACACAGACAGACAGACAGACAGACAGACAGACAGACAGACAGACAGACAGACAGACAGACAGACAGACAGACAGACAGACAGACAGACAGACAGACAGACAGATAGATAGATACATAGATACCGGCGAAAAAACTTTTTCAGACAGACGAATTTCAGATAGACGAATAAACAAAAGAAGGAAGGAGAGAAAGAGAAACAATAACTTCATTGTGAAACAGAGTCTGGAGCTACAACGTGCGTCTGACAACTGGACCGTTGCTATGCGGAATGCGTAAGCATGTGTGAGGCAATAGCTCGTCACAGTTAATATTACTTTTTACAACATTTTTCAGCACGTATAGCGGCTTTTCCAGACTTCTGGCATTTTTTTTTTTTACGGCGCTACGTAACGAGGCTTCTTAGAAGCAACGAAACTCCTGCTACGTTAGCAGCGTCAACTTATTTTAACCAGACCCTTTTTCTTTGTGTTACCGACTCGTCTGTGCGGCATGCGAATGAATGAGTAAATTAAATCAAGCTGACGTCCCACGTATAAGGCGACGCAGCTAGCAACGCTTGAAAGGTCTGGCTAAAATAACTGCGACGCACGAACCTTGCTGCTTTTACTAATTAATTATTTAGCTATTCACTATGAGCCACGCTGCAGTAAACGAAGGGGCAGGGGACTCGGGGACTAATGCCAGCCACCTGGGATGGTGCGATTGGCTCCTGAATATAATCACGCTGGCAATTTGCTTTAAATCAACATTTTACCGCATCGCACTGTTGCAGTCGCACCGGCAATCAAACCAGCAATCGAGGACTGACCCTGACACGTACAGTCATAGCCTTTGAAAACAAGCGCGGAGACGGACTTTTTTTTTTTTTGCGAGGGAAGGGCAAGGCTTCATTGTTCAAAAAAAAAAAAAAAGATTAACCATGGCAAAAAGGAAAAAAAAATTAAACAAGAAATAAAACGAAATGACGAAGGGTTCCTTTTTATATGCCAAGCACTTCTTAGCGAGCCTCGGCAACTTTGGCCGTATCTATCTATCTATCTATCTATCTATCTATCTATCTATCTATCTATCTATCTATCTATCTATCTATCTATCTATCTATCTATCTATCTATCTATCTATCTATCTATCTATCTATCCATCTATCTATCTATCTATCTATCTATCTATCTATCTATCTATCTATCTATCTATCTATCTATCTATCTATCTATCTAACCGTTTTCATGCCGTGAAACGGTCCGACCCCCCCCCCCCCCCTTTTTTTTTTGCACTTGTGTTCACAACATTTCAGTCAAACGAACGAATCGACAAAAAGTATATTTTTTTTAAATCTCAAAGCTCGGATAATTCATTAGCGATAGTTGGGGCACCTTACGCGATGCGGCCGACGAAGACTGCACCGCTACGAGTGCTCGTGTCGACTGGCCTACTGCCGTGCCAGGTCACGACCCGGAAACGGCTGAAGCAAAATAAAAATGAGAAGAAAGAACTACGAACCGGGTCAAGTCGATGCCGTGGGGATAAACCCGGCGAAGCAGTGGACTGCGACGCTATGGGCGCGGCGTTAGAGCGGTGCCGCTCGCAAAAAAAAAAAGAAAAGAAAAAAAGAAACAGAAATAAAAAGGAAAGGCCCAAAAGTATAAGAGTAAGAAGGAAGGAATCTTCCAATCCATTGCGAAAAGGCTTTATTGCGAGCGACCCAGGACAAGCTGCGATACTTTATTCACAAGCTATTCGAACACTAAAACGGAATGAAATGAATCAATAAGCTTCATTTCAGGAAAGAATATACAGATCTATTGTGTTAACCTGATATGTATTTCGCATTTATATCTCATGTTAACATCGCACTTATCGAGTAGTCGTTTTACATTTCTCGTATTCATGCGGCAGTTGTTTAGCGTTTCTTACGTTTAACCAAACTCGACCTAAAATTACCGGTTACTTTAACCTGATAAACGAAACCGAAAGCACGTTGCTTCAAATCCGCGCGCAGAGTCCGAAGAAAGAAAGAAAGAAAGAAAGAAAGAAAGAAAGAAAGAAAGAAAGAAAGAAAGAAAGAAAGAAAGAAAGAAAGAAAGAAAGGAACAACCTACAAAGCTAGCCGCCAGATGGCCTTGCGGAATTTCAACCCGAACCATTCCGCGGCCGCGCGTCCGACTATCAGTCCCCCTTTCACCAATGTCACGTCGATTAGGGTCGAGTGCTGCTGCAATCGTGTCGAATTCAAGGTAGGAGCCGGCGGAGTAGCACGGAAGCTAATTCGCTCTTCGCGGCCTTGCCCGGCGGCACAGTGACAGCGGAAAGACGATAGCTGTTGGAATGCAAATCAGTTTAATTATATTGTCTGAAGCTCAACAGTCAGAGAACCTGCCTCTCTCTCTCTTTCTCTTAGTTTTCTCGAATCGCTTCACCAATGCCGACACTCTGATTGGAAGCTTTGAAGGATTCGATTAGGCTCTGGGTAGATCGAAAGCGTCTGGCTCTATATCACAAACGAATGGCAAACGTTCAAACACGGACGGAACATACAACAAAAAACAATGCAGACGTAACTGCGAACTTTCACCCGCAGCAGTGACCTTTCGCAGAGGCCTAGCCAGAGGATGTCACACTGGACCCGTGCCTACCCCCTCTCCGAATTTTTTTCCATCCATGACTCATGGGGAGAAAAAATGATCATTTCAAAAATAGTGCTCTACCCTGTCCTATGACATTTCTGCTTACGTCCCTGGCCGTTCGGCTGTGGCGCTTGTTTTGTAACACTTTGCGGGACCGGATCCCAACAGAGGCGGCCGCGTTCTCGATTGCGGCACAGTGCTGGAATCCCGAGTGATTAAATGCAGGCGCACATTGAAGAACCACCGGGTGGGTTGTGAATTTTCAGTCTCCCCTAACGATATCGTGGTTTCGGGACGAGAAACCTTAACAATTATTAGATTACTCCGCGTGGGCGTGTGCGCGTGTCTCGTCGTGTCCATTCACGTAAAGGCGTAACTTATATAGGAGATGTCGATAAAGTTAGGTATAAGAGAAGTATAAAAAAAGAGAGGCTGCAAGAAAAAAAAATTACGCGGCAAAGTAGAAGCGTGGTGGCTCGGGCTGCTATTGTTGGTAGGTCAGGACGATTGTTAAAGCGCGAGCTCAGAACGACGACAAAGGGACAAGGATTAAGAGGAGCGCTCGTCGTCTTGTCAATTCTCAGCTCGCGCTATAACAATCTTCGACAAAGAAGAAACAAGCATAAGGAGGCTATATACGCACTGCAATGGGCACGAGTGAAAGGAAACCTCAAACTAATAAAAAGATCGAGCGGCGCGCGGAAGAGATTGGAATCAAATTTATACCGCCACTGCACCAAACTAATACTTACCTGCACATCTACCTTGCACGGCTACACCGCGGCTGACACGCACTCGAAAGCAACAGCAACGAAAGCAAACAAGGCACAGCGTAACCTGCGCAACATCGTGGACGGAATATATCAACCAGAATAGCTTCCAAAGTTGCGAGGAAATCAGGGGCCGCGAACGCGAAGGACGAACGAGAACTCGAGCCAGCGTGACGTCAGTTTGACGTCACCGCTTTCGTGGTGCTTAGATCTTGTCAGTCTCGTTTATTACGCAGGAAACGCCGCGCAGCAAAAGCACCCAAGTTTGCGTGTTAGCGCTTGTTTCCAAAGGAAACGCAAATTTAATCAGGGGTGAGTTTTGTTTCTGTTTGAAGCGAAACGCAAATTTGATTAGATGCGAGGTTTGTTTCTGTTTGTGATAGTAAGTAAGCGCGTTAATAGATCATTTGTGTTGGGATCCTTCGCGGATCCGCTCTAAAGAGCGAGCCGGACAGTGAGCAACCGTTGCAATGAACCGATTTAAACTATTTTTAAAAAAGACGCTAAAGCGACAAATAGGTCAAATTAAAAGATTATGCTCGCGTAATCACCCTTTCACTATTCCTCTCAATCCCTTTTTCTTACTTTTTTGTCTCCCATTTCCTCTTCCTCAGTGCAGGGTAGCAAACCAGACACTTGTTTTCTGGTTAACCACCCTGCCTTTCTTCATACCATATCTCTCTCTCTCACTCTCTTTCAAGAACAGAGTAAAAAAACAACAACATTGAAAAATGAGAGTGACTTCGTCATGCTTTGTGGTTGTATAACTCGGCGAAATGACGTCAGATCGTGTGTAAGGGTTATTCCTCGGCTTACGAATGAAAAGTGAATAGAACATTTTTTTTTTCGCTTTAAGTAAACGTGCCCTAATCAAGAGAGTTAGTTGTGGCCACGTATTATGACAGCGGAGCTTTCGGACACTCGACCATTCACAGCCCACACGGACGGCCGAGGCGGTGACGTCACGTCCTCCACTCGGAGCGGGCGATTAAGTTGAGACACAAAGCAGTTTCCACAGGCTCTTCTGAACGCCACCAGCGCAGCTGTTTTCTCGGTCTTCTCGGTAGCTACTTTACTTAAAAGTCAACAAACTTCAGCGACCGCCTGTAGACTGTGTGTGCTCCCCGAGTGTGCTCGTGATTGTGTGTACCTTCTCATCTCTCTGCAACCTCTTTTCTCCCCTTCATTCCTTCCCCAGTGCAGGGTAGCAAACCGGATGTGCGTCTGGTTAACCTCCCTGCCTTTCTTTACATCTTTATCTCTCTCTCGGTAGCTGTACTCCCTTTTATCCACCCCCCGCCCTTCTTTTTTTTTTTCTTTTCGTCTACAGTGGCAAAACGTGTTGTGTTTCGTAGGGGAATGTATAGACGGATTCTAGATCTATGGGCCTGGGCATATGATACTGCGGAGAAACAGCGCAAAAATGGGACTAAGTCGAAGGATTTAGGAACTTAATTCCGTTTTCGAGCTGTGTTTCTCGCGTTTGCGCTTTGTGTTTTGTACTTGACTAATCGGGGGACAGGGCGAGAGGACCCCTCCCTCTAAATATGAATGGTAATACTATGACTACATTAAAAAAATAGGGTGAGTTTCCCGACTGTATATATATATATATATATATATATATACATATATGTATACGATGATTCACGGCGTGTAACCTCGGCAGATACAATATGCGGCAGCGGCGGTCGGTCGCAACGTCGAACGCACACTGCAGCGTCTAACTGCAGCACCAGTAGCAACGGCAGCATCGCCGGGGCCATTAGAGGCCAGCGGGAGAGACGGAGCCAAGGACGAAGCCAAAGCCGCTTGTGCCTACGCTAGTGCACACCCTCGCCCCCCGTTGCCCCCATCGACGTCGTCCCCTGTCGAGGTTTTCGGCATTGTGCACTAGCTGCGCATTATGATTCGATGGCACTGCAGCAATAGTAACGGAATAGGCTCGCTCCGTGAGCCTTGGGATGGCTGCTGCGGCGGGGTCGCACTCGGAAACCGTTTTGCGCGTCAAGAACGTCTGTAGGCGGCGTTTACTAAACAGAACTTCATTGTTGTTTTTTGGATGCGCGGTGTTTGCGTTTTATCTTCGTGAATGGGATCGCAAGGCTGCGCCGGATTCCGCCTTCTACAGGGAGTTCTAGTGGCTAAGGTACTCGCCTGGTGACCCACAGGTCGCGGGACCGAATCCCGGCTGCGGCGGCTGCATTTCCGATGGAGGCGGAAATGCTGTAGGCCCGTGTGCTCAGATTTGGGCGCATGCACGTTAAAGAACCCCAGGTGGTCGAAATTTCCCGATCCCCCCACTACGGCGTCTCTCAAAATCGTATGGTGGTTTTGGGACGTTAATCCCCACATCTCAAGCAATCAAATCAATCTGACCTGGACCGAATTTCCTTATCGCCGTGCTCGGCTTCTTTACTCGAGCTGTAGAATGGAGTCAATCGCTGTTGAGCAACATGACCAGCATCGTGTTTAAATAGCGATCAGCACTACGCCGTGTGACGCCAGAGTAAAGGTCTGACCACACATGCGCGTCAGCGCGTCCTTTCCCAGTAGAGAGAGAGAGAGAGAAAGGAGCGCAGCTTCGCGTTGTCACGCGCACCCTCTCTCTGTAGGAAGAAGGTGCGGCGCCGCGTCAGAAAGCCAGAAGCAGCAGCAGCAGCAGCAGCAGCAATAGTAGTAGTAAAAGGTAGTAGTAGTAGTAGTAGTACAGAGAGTATATATAGTAGTAGAAGTAGGAGGAGGCTTCAGTTGACTGGCAGAATCGGCGAATGAAGAAATAAATAAAAAAATACATGAAAGAGATTATGCTCGCGAAAAATGCTGACGCTATAGATGCTGATGATGATTCTAGATACGGTGGCGATGAGTTGACTGTAAATGATGGCGACGACGCTTTTTTTTTCGTGTTCCTGAACAGCCATGAAAGTAATAGGTGGTTCACTCACTGCTGGCTTTCCACTAGTTAACACGTTTGACAACGCTGACTCACTAACCAGTAATGAGCTTCACATAGCGACATGACAAGGCACAGAGGCACAACGTTCTAAACAATGGTTCATTTCATTTCATTTCATTTATTGAAGCCTTAAGGGCCCGGAGGCATTACATAAGGCGGGGGCAAGCAATATATGACGGTTCTGACGGGTGACTACAAAAGTAACTTTGACCACCAAAATCACCTCAAATTGCAGGTCTTGGATCAGGTCAGCAGCCGTTTTATTTGTTTGTTTTTTTTATTTTGAAACTCTTGCAACAACTGTTCCCTGCCAACGCTCTCGCAAAACGGGAGGAATACGAAATCGCGCAAAAGTGCGCCTATCAAACGCCATCCTTATTTGTTTTTTTTTTTAAACGAGAGATCCAGCCGTAAATACAATGAGAAAGAACAATAATATCGTGGAGCGCGCGCTGAACTGAAAACAAAGAAAAGTTTAAAAAGCATCGCTCACATCTCGGTAAGTACGAACCGCGATCCACAATCCAATCAAGTTTGTACTGCCGCATGTTTGGAAACCGGCCTATACCTTTTTTGATATCACCTCCTCCCCAAGTGCATTTGCGCACTAAACCATTTGCCGCATCGATACGTGTGCGGTCGCAAAGGACACATTTACTCCAAAAGCCACCACAAGACGAGACGATCCAAAGAAGCCGACAAACAAAAACGTTAAAGGCGAGAGAAATCAGACAGCAGTGTGCGAGATGGAGGGGGATCGTTGAGGAGGCAGTAAAAACAAGAGAGCCGGAATAATTTGAGTACAGCAGAAACGAAGAAATGAAACACCCGAGACGCGCGGAGTCGGGGAGCTAGAGAAGGGAAATTGGAAACTATGTACCAACGACGCGAATGTAATGGAGCACAAAGCACAGAAGGGCTGTAAAACTGACGAGAGGGAGAAGTATAAGCGAGGCCTATAGGTTCATAGGCTGGTAGGTTCGAAGAATTCCAGCAAAAAAATGTTTCAAGCACAGTACGAAAACACGACGACAGAAGCACACACGAAGTGTAGATTGCATCCGTGTTTCATTTCTGCACGTTGTAAGAGGAAGAGGGACCAATGGAAACGCGAACTAGGCAACAACTATACAATAGGAAAATGTAGAGGAGGTGGAACGACGGCGTAGCTCTATAGGTACGTCGTGCGTAGCAACAAGCCCCGTCTCCCCTTGGACAAACAACCAACCCGAATCTGTTCAGCTATCGAACAGTTTAAAATCGCCACAGATATACGTACAGAGCCAAGCAGGAAACATGCCCGATGCAACATTTTTTTTTTTTTCGTAACCACGGGAGCGCAGTGAAACGATGCGACAAAGGACACGAAGAGAGACACGCAGAGCGGCACATTTACACGATCTTCTTTGCCTCTTTTGTGTCCTGCTACGCTGCGCTGCCGAATTTATAAAAAAAACGTGTCAATACCAGCAATCCAGAGTGGAAACTTAATTCAACTACTACGAAAAAGAAAAAAAATGTAATAAGAAAGGGAGAGAGGGAGGGAGGGTGGGGGGACTTGAAACGAAGGAACAGCCACGGCAATAAGGAAATACGAGACGGACTCCTGCGCGTTGTTGCCGATATCATCTCACCGCAGGCGAACACTGGGAGGCTGCGCGGCGCATTCGTTCGATGGGCGGGTGCCCTCATGCTTGTAAATCGAAGCAGGGCGGGGGGTGATGCGGCGTTGTATTCCGCATTCGCTTTCGAAACGTGAAGAGGCGAGAACGGGGAAGCGTTGGCCACGCGGCGGTTGAAAAAAACGAAACGTGACCTCGCGTTAATCTTAAAAACTAAAAAAAAAAACTGAAGTAAGTGAGCCTTCGTACGAGACGCTTCAAAGATCGCTGTAAACGATTGAGCATCGGTTGTTGTTCCGAGTAACACGATATGAAGGGACCACATACGATTCGAGAACGTCGAAAATGTTTCAGAATCGGACGGTGAGCCATAAAGAATGAGGTTATCGGAAAAATAAAATAAAAAAAGGTCGCCGATTTTGTATCAGCTGCGAACTGAGACGACAACAGAACCGACAGTTACAGGGTTCCTTATGCTTGCCTAAGAAGACTGGAAGGCAACACAATCTACCTTTCTTTTCATTTCTCTCAGTCGGTTTCATTTATTCCACCCGAAAGCTTTCCGCACCGAACGCGGTCAAGCATTGCCTCTGGGATCAGAGAAATTGGAAAAGCTTTTTTTTTTGCACCTCGCGTGGTTTCGCAGCGCCTCCGTGATCAGGCCCACCACTGAGCAAGCTTTGACGTCATGCGATGACGTCATCGTGTAACGTCACGTGAGGCGTCACAAATTTTGACAACCAGCGACATCATACGTCACAGCGTGACGAGACTGCATCGTGATTATCTATCTATCTATCTATCTATCTATCTATCTATCTATCTATCTATCTATCTATCTATCTATCTATCTATCTATCTATCTATCTATCTATCTTACATGACGTGTGTTGACGCTGCCGACGCCGACAGTCAGTTTTCGCGTCTGTCGAGACATGTTTAAGGCTTGAGCCTAATAACCCCGTGAAAGCAATGGACTGCACGCGGAATCGTCTCTACGCGGAAGGCGACAACTTAAGTGCATCGGAAGAAGGGAATAAGAATGAAGGAATAACGTCCCGTAGAAAAAAAAAAAAAGCACCGAAACTACGCAATAATAAACACGACGGCTGACGACAACAACGCCACCGCCAAGGCACTGTGTTACGTGCGGCAAGCAATAAGCGGGCAGCGCGCTCATGAAAAAAAAAAAAAAAAAAGGTCGGAATCGAGACGAGGAAGAGAAACGCGGCGAAGAATAAAATGGGGGGGGACCTCCGCGCGGCGATAAACGGGAAAAGTGACACGCAGAAGAAGAAGAAGAGCGGCCGAAAAAACAAAAGGAAGAAGCGAAAGGCCGTCCTCGCACTTTGATGCGGGGCAGTATCACGCTTCGTTGCTGGCATCAAAGGAATAGAGAGGAGAAAATGTCAAGATATAATGTAGCGCTGTGCGGAGTAGGAGAGCTAGAAATGGAAGAGACAAAGAGAGAGAGAGAGAGGGAAGGGAAGCGATGCTAGCACGTGCTGGCCAGCGCGAGGAGGTTCGAGAAGATCCGAGAGCGATGGAAACGATAGTGCAGATATATAATGCAGCGCAGTGCAGAGCGGCATAGAGAAATGGGGGGAGAGAGTGAAAGAGAGAGGAAGGAAGCGATAACACGTGCTCGTCGGTGCGAGAAGGTTCGAGAAGACGCGATAGCGGAGAGAGAAAGAAGGCTCTCCTCTCAACCTACTGGCCTCCTTTATTCGGAGCATGCAGCGAGCGGTTTGGGGTCGGCTCGTAACCTGGTTTTGTTTAGCGCGCCAACGGTTTTTCTGGCAACAAGACCGACCGCAGTCGCCGGGCGGAGCGCAGCGCCCCCCCGTCAGTGAGTGAGGAAAGAGTGAATTAGTGATCGGGCCACTGACTTTGACGAGTCAATTAGCAAGTGAGTAAGAGCGACAGAATGAGTGGGCAGTTGAGTAATGTGCAAGTTAGCCAGTAAGTTAGAGAATGACTTTGGTAGTGAGCAGCTGGGTGATCGGAGAAAGTTAGTGAGTGAGCGATTGAATAAAGAGTGAGTTACCGAGTAAGTGACTGAAGGAATAAGTGATTGAGCAGAGTGGGTAATTGAGCAGAGTGAGTGAGTGAGTTAGTGACGAGTTATGGCGAAACACCGAGGACTACAAATTAAAGTACATTCAACAGGGGTCACAGTGGCCTAGTGTAGTTCATTTTTTTTTCTTTAATGCGACAGAAAACTTTTTTGTTAGGGAAAAGCGTTCTTTTTGTTCTCGTTTTCTTTGCTTTTGAGAAACGTGTGTCCTCAATTAAGACTAGAGAGACCTCGGTATAGAACGATGCTCCGGTTTGACTAAGCTTGTTTAGCACTTCTCATTTTTCGAAGCGAAAGGGATAGAAAGAGAAATGATTTCGAATTATGCTCCAAATGGCTCACACTCGTTTGCCATATCGCGCAGAGAAACAGGAGAGAAAAAAAAAACACAAATTACTCACATGGCGGGAGAAATTATGCAAGTTAAAGAAAATGGGAACACAGGAAGAGGGGGGTTCCGGGTGGAGACAGATGAGAGTTGATAAGAAAAGAAACGGTAGCCGATGTGTGACGAAATAGAACAAAAAGAAAAATGGGAACAAGGAGGGGAGCTGGGCACTGGTGGCATTGCGTCAGTGGGCCACTGTTACCTAGGTCGCCCGGAAAGTGCGTAGGAAGGAGGGCAACCCCCCTCCCCTCCCATTTCTACAGACAGGCACACTTTGAGAGAGAGAGAAAGAGAGCGGGAGCCAATTACGAAGACTGGGGCGGTTAAAAATTGCACGACGGCGGAGGCTTCCGTTCGGGTTGCAGTGTTCTGCGACTGCGAAACCTATCGGCGTGAACTTTATATGGCAGAAAGTTTTCGAAACTGCCAGTCGAATGGAAAGTTAGCAACGATAAGTTAATTAGAGCGCGAAAACTTGACACGATCACTCACACACGCACACACCCATGCATCAAACACACACCGCTCACTTCCAACTGATTTATTCATAGCTCGAAGGCTTGAATATATACAGGACACATTGTGCGCACACACACCAGAGAAGGCCAACAGCATACATTATCAAAACGTACAGTTAATGTCATCGCCTCGTTCGTTTTCGCGCTCTAATTAACTTTTCGAAATTATCTACCAACTAGCCCAACAACAAGTTCTCTTAGCAACGATAGTATACACTGTGCTTACTACTACTACTACTACTACTACTACTACTACTACTACTACTACTACTACTACTATTACTACCACCGCCACTACCACCACTATTTTTCCGAAATTTATTTCCCATCTATACAATTAAGTCTGATGGAACGTGTGAGACTAAAAGCGAAGAACGCTTGACTAAGGTCTCGCGCTTTTTTTACAGTTCTACACCTTTCTATACTCGGGGACAACTTTCGTGGCAATGAAGGGAAGGCTACTGGGGCGGAGCTACTGCACATGTAGTCAGTCCTCCGCGAAGTAGTTCGGCTAGACTCTCTTTTCGAATGCCCACGTCCGCGTTCGAATAATCCCAGTGCATAATATTTGCTACGTCTACTTACAACAGCCATTTGTGAGTGAAATTCGACACAAGCTCCTTCCGCGCGGCGTCCTCTTCTAAAAAGCGAAGACGCCATTTCGACTATAACGTGCACCTATAAAACGTGCGACGTTTTCAGACGGACGAAACATGAAATTACACTTCATAAAACGAGACAATTACATCTCCTTGGTTCGTTCAGCAAAACAACATTACTTCATTTTCTACAGGATGCTGTTTATAAAAACGATATCCCGTGGAAAATATGTAAATGCTCTTTTTTAATGATTTTTTTTTCGCTCGGAAAACACGCATGTGTGGGACTGTATTCTTCAGCGGTGGCACACGGCCACTTTGGTTCCGTAGCCTTCCCTTCATTGCCACTTAAAGTTGTCCCTTGTCGCTTCTTTTGAGGTGCCAGCTATAGCAGACGACACACGTTCGGAGCAGACAAACTACTTCAAAGCTACTACGCTGTACTGGCTATGCACCTACGTTTTTCAGCAGCGATAGACACTTTATAGAGCAGACGTACTGATCCGCGGCTACTACGCTATGCACCCACGTTTTTTTGTTTTTTTTCAGCAAGTGACAAATACATATAGAGCAGACATACTAATTCGCGGCTAGCGTACCTATGGCTATGCGTCTTCAATCTGTATGCACAAACAACGCAGCAGACGCGACTACGCTATACCAGCATTGCGTGCCTTTTACGTCTGCCAGCGATAGCAGTCGACACTATGTGGACTCCGGGCGTGATGGCCGTACCTATTTTCCGCCAGCAGAGGACGACAGCAAAGCCCCAGTGTCGTCTGCTTCCGCGTTTGTTTTATAGGTCACCCTCTGCTTAAATCAAAACGTATCAGCTGCCACGGAACAAAATCTATACAACGTCGACTGCGCTAGCAGCGACAAGTTGGAAGAGCCCGAAAGCTGTGACTATAGAGAAACCACTGCGTGAGAGTATATAGAGCACGTTATCGAAGAAAAGGACAAAGTATAGAAGAAGAGAAAGACCGTGATGGCTGCGAAGGAGCCCGACAGCGCGTCTGCCGCCGTGACAGAACGGGAAGAGCCAAACGAAAAGTACAGGCCTGTCGAAAAGACAGCAAGAGCCGAGTAGGAAGCGAGAAGAAAAGATGAAGAAAAATGGGCGAAGGATAAAAATGGGAGCAGGAATGCGGCGGTCGCTAGCTTGCCCTCTCTCCCTGCCGCTACCGGAATCGGGCCGGCCGGGCCAAGCGACCAACGTGTACGGTACGGCGCGAAGGGCTCGTTGCGTCGGAACCGCCAAGGAGTGTCGGATCAAAGTGCGCATGCTCACGTGGGCGCGTTGCGCGCTAGCAACGCGCAGAGTTGCACTAATATATTGTTTTAAAAAATAAACTATTGATATGTGGGGTTTAACGTCCCAAAACCACCATATGATTATGAGAGACGCCGTAGTGGAGGGCTCCGGAAATTTCGACCACCTGGGGGGATTCTTCAACGCACACCCAAATCTGAGCACGCGGGCCTACAACATTTCCGCCTCCATCGGAAATGCAGCCGCCGCAGTCGGGATACGAACCCGCGGCCTGCGGGTCAGCAGGCGGAGTACCTTAGCCACTAAACCACCGCGGTGGGGCTAAAAAGAGAAACTACACAGAAGTTCAACTCGCTAATCATTTGTCGACATGAACTCGTTAGTGCTCATTAAGCCTAACCCACAAGGCCTAGCTTTTCAGAATGAACGATTCAGTTGTATCAGTATGTAATTGAAAAAAAAAAAACTCCGGCAAACGAACTAGACAGACAGACAGACAGACAGACAGACAGACAGACAGACAGACAGATAGATAGATAGATAGATAGATAGATAGATAGATAGATAGATAGATAGATAGATAGATAGATAGATAGATAGATAGATAGATAGATAGATAGATAGATAGATATGTGGCTAACGTAACGCAGCTGTATACGGAAGTGACACAGTGAATTTCAATCAACACACATCTTTTCAAGATTAATCACAGAACGTGTAAACTGGAGTAAAAAAAGAGAGAGAGAGAGGATAAAGCCCAGCAAACAGTATACCCCCGTATATAGATTTAATATTAAGAGCAATAGCCCTCTGTCCATATGATGCGCAAATAACCATCCGTACTGCACGGACAAGAAAGAAAGAAAGAAAGAAAGAAAGAAAGAAAGAAAGAAAGAAAGAAAGAAAGAAAGAAAGAAAGAAAGAAAGAAAGAAAGAAAGAGCGACGCGCTTGGTCCCTGGTCCGCAGGACGAAGACTCCCGGCGCAAGAGGAATCGAGAGCGCGTCGCCGGCGACCGCTCACAAATTGGAGCTGTCACGAAGCCGCCGGCCGAGGAGGGAGGAGAGTCAGACCGCGACGACCATGCACACACACTTCACGCCGGCACGGGCCGCCACACGCTATATATTAAACAGTGCACCCCGCGCGCGACGCACCGTGCACACAATAACTCTGCCGTGTACACAAACATATATACACCGTAAGTGACCCACTTTTCCCACCGCTAACGCGGCACTGTTGCTACGGGCCACGCGCGACCCAGAAGCAGACAAGGGGACGCACGAACGACGATACACAGGAACAGACGACGAAGTGCAGAAGACGATGAAGTGTAGAAGACGATGCGACGATGAGGACGAAAACGCGAGGAAGTGATCGATTACTTCTCATAATGAGGACGCGTATGGCAGACGCCATCCTTACTGTACAGTATCGATAACATGGTACTCTTGATGGCATTGTACTACAGGATTGACAGCATTCTACAGTACTTACAACATTCTGCAGCACTTACGCCTTTCTATAATATTGACCCGTGTCTACATGTGGACAAAAACGATGATGGGGGGATTTAGCGGACACCAGATAGATGACTGGAGAACGAAGAAGAAAATCTTGCGGCTCAGCTGTTGAGGACACGCTGTTTTCGTCGTTCCAAGGTGTACCTGTGTTTTATTTGCGTTGTACCGCGACAATATTGATAGCACATTACCACCGACTGTAACGTGACGATAGCACTGAGTGCCACCGCAGTGGTTCTAGTGGCTAAGGTAACTAGGCTGCTGGCATACAGGTCACGGGATCGAACCCCGGCTGCGGCGGCTGCATTTCCGACGGAGACGGAAATGTTGTAGGCCCGTGTGCTCAGATTTGGGTGCGCGTTAAAGAACCCCCCCCCCCCCCCCCAGGTGGTCGAAATTTCCGGAGCCCTCCACTACGGCGTCTCTCATAAATCATACGGTGGTTTTAGGACGTTAAACCCCACATACCAATCAACGATAGCACTGAACATAATACTCAGCTACAAACATACCGCCATACACATGCGACCCACTTTTGCTCCGTTACGTAGTTGCTAAACCGCGGACGCGAAGGCACGCTAGGAGCAGTATAAAAAGCAATAAAACAGGAGATGACGTCGTGGGACGAAGCAGACGACAGCGCGATGAAACGGGCCACTTCTATCCAGGACCGCGTATAAAACGATGCGCACTACTCTTTCACTATATACCGCCTATATGACAGCATTCTCACCACCGACCAGTACACGGCGGCGTCTTGAGGCGAGATGACGAGATGAAGAAAAAAATTGCCCGCAGCTTCCCTCGGGGGAACACTGAGGAGGATGCGGACCATATAATTGGTTAACGGGGTGTTAAAGTGCGACTTACTTGGGTCGATGGCTAAATTGGTTAACGTGGTTGTGAAATGGGGTGTTAAATTGCGACTTACTTGGGTCGATGGCTAAATTGGTTAACGTGGTTGTAGGAGGGGGTGTTAAATGAGTGAACACGTACACACGTATGCGAAAGGGCGGCGCTGGTCGAAGGGACGTCGATCATTGTGTTTGTGGATTCGTTGGAATTCATTTCACCGCGACCTTGGACGTCGACGCGCCGTACAAACCAACCGACGAGCGGCAACTGAGCGAGCGAGCGCCGACCTTGAGTATATATACAGCACGACGGCGCATGCACTGTCAGCTGTTGAATGTTCTCGAAGCGCGACGCCACATGCGCGTCCACTGGAGAATCAGGAGAATTGTAGATGTCGAACGCGGTGTGTAGAGGAGGAAGGGTGCACAGATGGTGGAGGAGTGAAGCGCGCGCGGTGTGTAGAGGAGGAAGGCATGCACAGATGGTGGAAGAGTGGGCGACGGCGCGACGGCGCATGCGCGCGCGTCAGCTGTCGAATGTTCGAGAAGCGGTGCGGACGGCGCACTACAAGGCGCGAGTATAAGATGCTCCGCATCTAAAAGCGGGAAGTTGTTTGCTTTTAGCCGCGGGATGGAAGAGACGCGGAAGAAACGCGTGAAGAGGGGGGGGGGGGACGCAGCCGCGTTTCTCATGCATCTATAATGAGACAGCGCACCGCGAGTGCCACGGCGTTGCTTGCTAAAGGCGATTACAGCCAGCCCGACACACGCTGAAGCATTTCAGGCCAAGCGTTGAGGCACACGCGAGTTGCAGCAGGACACGCGATACAGAACGGCGACAGCCTAGCGAGAAAGCGTCAACACTCGAGGTGGCTCGCATCTGCATTCACTCCCTCGCGAAAGTCGAGAGATCCGTATAGAGTTTTTCTAGAGATATCTATAGAGGAGCACCGAGCGCCTGGTGTCGAATGGAGCTAGAAGCGTCTAAAAAGCTCACCCGGGGATGCGCATGAACTTGGAGTGTCAACCTTTTGGCGTCACTCGGCTTCTAGCAAGCCTGTGGTCACTATAGAACACGACTTAGCGCATGTATACGTCAGAATAAACAACTCCGATTTCTGAGATGTGCTCCTTAGTGAATATGCGACAAACCACAAGTAAGCGCTCCCCCGGAAGTGTTTGGAAGAAAACAAATATAGTGTCACTCGCCGCTAGTTCCCCCTATAGACTCTTGGGGCCCCTTAAGCTTTCGGCTAAGACGACCCGAAGGCTAAAGCCATTATCGTCGTCGTCATCTTTTTTTTTTTTTCTTATAATGCGACGTACGTAATTACGTTGTAACGTGATGTCACAATGACATCACGATGACGCCATCACGTACATAGAGTGATAAAAAAATGGGAGATGGTTCCCGGTCACGCTGCCGTCACAAATTTGGACTATTTGTGACGTAGACGTCCGTGATTACGTTGTAATGTGATGTCACACTGACTTCATGATGACGCCATCACATACATCGATTGATAAGAAAATAGGAGATGGTTTCCGGTCACGCTGACGTCACGATGCATGGTCACGTGACGATTTCTCGCATCACTCACGTTTACGCCTACGTTGCAGACGGTCAAATCTCGAGTTTTTATGAGACGTCGGAAGTTTTTTTTTTTTTTTTGCCTTAATAAACGAAAAACGTCTAACGACGATACGCCACTGACACGCCGCAAGGATTCGACCGTTAAGAAACAACGCGGAAGCCCTTGCACTGTTTCGTCGCCCTGCCACCGTCGAGGGATGTGGCAGAAGGCAGCAGGTGTCGTCGTCGCCTCGCAACCTTGTTGCTGATCGATGGTTTGACAACGCGCCCTGCTTTTTCAGCTGCATTCAGCGCGCTTTCTATCTCGCCAACTGCCGCGGCGCTTGTACTTGAGGTCGGACTCCGAAAAGGGCGCCGCCATAGCGGATGTTCCCCGCCTAAACAGAACTACAGACTCTTGGGATCAATAAGTAGGGCGAAAATTTCGAAACAGACGTACCAAGAACAAGTAGCACAACAAAAAAATTAAAAAGAGACTGCCAGAATGGCGGATTCGCTATAAAGGAAAATAATGTTGGTTTGTAACAACCGCATTGATTGTACTAAACGCGTCGTGCACTCTAAAAAAAAATATCCAGTAAAAAGGGTGTCTTTTTGTCCCACAACAATAAACGTCATGATGCCTGCGTGCGCTTCCTTTCTTGAAAACTCGGCGCTGGCCACTTTCCTATCGAGAGTGCAATGTAACCCTGATAATGGGCATGTCGATCGCGACCAGAATGTACCGGGCGCGGGGCGATAGCGCAAGGATGGAACGCAATATAGATGACGATTATTGTTATGGGACAAAAAGACACCCTTTTTACTCACTCTTTTTTTTAGAGTGTACTAACATTTTGTTTTAATAGCACTGCAAGACAACACATTCGCAGACTAAAGAATAATTATTACCGAAGAAGGTTCCCTGTATTCGAAGACCAAAGAGGACAACCTTCCGTACTATAAGTTATCGCGTACGCACCGCATACGTATAGTGTCTCCCGCAAAACATCGATATTTGTCGACTGTGATGACCGACAGGTCGCGGGTTCCATTCCAAGCGCAGCGGTAGCGCTACTACCGCTGCGGTGGTATAGTGGCACTAACACCACGAGGAGTGGCACCACCACCGTTGATATCGGATGAGTGCATGCCAAATGATCGACGGATGGGGCGTTTCACCATATAGAGGCAGCGGCTCGTCCTTCTCTCCGCACACGCGAGTATACCCACAAAATGGCGACGGACGTGACGTCAACAAATGCGATCAACGAGCGCGCGGTGACGCTCGTTCTGCGTTCTACAAGGAAAACATCGCCACGTCTTTCCATTGCTCCATTTGCGAAGCTGTGCGTAGTGCCTGACGTACAACCTTTTCTTTCTTTTCTTTCGCTTCTTTCATTCTCTCCTTGTTGATTTCAGTGGCATTGCGCAACATGCCCTCCAAACCGTTTCCTTCATCCGTGCCGGAAATCGGATCATCACCGTGCTTAGCAGCGCGACACTTCAGTTGCTACGCGCAACAACGACGCTCACGCATTCCTGTCCAGGCAACAATTAAATGTGGCAACGTGAAACGACAAGTGACAACGACAAGAAATCAGACTGCCGTATCAAAAACGGCTTATCGCCGACAAGGCCCACCACCGAGAAAGCATCTACTGCTGCAGAAGACGGTGCACTTCATACGCACGTGACCGGCGTGGACTTTCGATGACCTTCTTTGTGGTCACTCGCCGGCGCCGGGATATGCCACCGCCGATAACTCTAACTCGTGAAAAGCTTCGCTCGAAAACCCAATTTTCAGACGGTTGAGCTGGATGTATACAGTTATACATAGTCCGAGAGGCAAAAAGAGCAAAACGCACTTACCCGGAAGAGGTCGCGGATGCGTACTCCGGAAGTGACGGCCGCGCTTCCGGTGGCCCTCGGACAGAGAGTAAAGCGCGCCCATGTGTCTTCTAGCAATATACATGCATAGACACACGCACACGATACTTGGTGGCTAGACCCCGAGACTACACGGGGCGGTGATCACCCAGGCTATCTATCAGATAACGTCGATATGCCGCACCACCGGACATAACCCGGAAGCCCGATTTTGAGTAACACTGGATAGAACTATCAGGGTGTACATAGGGCTTAGAACAAAGGAAAGGGGCTATTTTGCGCCCTTTAATTACAACTACAACCGCTACTAACAATAGATCATAACAATGACAAGACTGATAAGAACGAAGTCGCGGAGCAGACCTCGGACTGCCACAGGATTAGCGATTCGCAAATGACTTTGTTAACGGGTTATATCTGAGACAGTAACACAAGCGATAGATGCTATAGATACACAAGCGATAGACGTTATGCTAGTGAAAACTTTAAAGCCCGCGGGCGCGGGCCTAACAAACAGGATGACGGCCGCGACGAGCTTTTCCCAGTATATACTTACACTATAAACCCATACGCCTACATACTCATGCACCCTATACGTCCTGCGCTCCATATCTAAAAACGTACCCCATGCCTACAACGCCAACCCAACCACGTGCTATACTTTATCTGAAGGGTCAAACTGCCGCGCCATATCTGTGCATAGAGTGCAGCACGAGCGTTATTACAAAAGCGGAGCAGCGCGTTCAATTATTGCAAACGGTCGTCAGTCACGTGGAACTTTCGACCTCGGCGGTATACGTTATCGTTCGACCTTGCGAAGTTGCAGCAACGCTTTTTCACCGTCGCGTATATAGAAGACATTCAAATGAATCTTTTTTGTTATCTCCCCGGCGACCTCGCTTGAACGATAAGGTTCGCCGCGTTCTTCCCCGTCGATTAGAGTAGTGCCGTAAGTATAATATAGCGCGCAGAGCGCCGATTATACGTCGTTGCGTGAAAGCGACTTTGGAGTATACTGAGCAGAGGAGTGCGCAGGCTTACCCTTTAGAGAAGGGGGGGGGGGGGTAGGAGATTTGTCGCAGCACCCTCTCCCTATTATGTCAATGCAGTGGGCAGACTTTGCACCCCCTTCTCTTAGGTGAGTGGGGGAGGGGCACCACCCTTCCTCTCTCCCCTTACATGCGCAGGGCTATGCTACTAGGGTTCCATTTCGTATTCAACGCTTCCACGCAAAAATCAGCACCGAGCGCACGGAAAGAGATATATAGCCTTTTCTTTTTTTGTTTTTTAACACGTAGCCAACAAGGCTTATATAGTGTTATTGTGTATATTTCATGCTGATATAAAATACTGATTGATTAATTAGCTTTTTTTTTTACTTGTAGCCTTCAAGACTTGGTGTCATCCAGTGTCTTTGATCGTAAAATAAACTCCTGATTCAGTGATTTATTCATTCATTAGCTTTCTTTAAACTATAGCCAACAAGACGGTGTCATTGAGTATCTTTCATGCTGAAATGAAATCCTGATTTTTTTTATTGATTAGCTTTTTTTACCGACAGCCAATAAGACTTGGTGTCACTGAGAGTATTTGATGCTCAAATAAAATCCTGATTGATTAGACGATTATTTGCTAGTCTAATCATGTTTTTTTTTCATCACGAAGCGACAACACAAGACAGAAGACCAAAAAAAAAAAAGCACTTTGTCCTGTATTCCGTCTTGTGTTGTTCGGCCCCTGACAACGGCACGTTCACTTTTAGTCCACATTATTTTGTTCACAGCTATGTGATAATTACCGCAATGCATTTAAGACAGCCCAATTAACGTTTCCTATACCTTCCTTGGCTTCATTATTTGCTGGGATTCATTACGGTTGTGTCAGACGAAAAGTGAAGTTGAAAACTAAATTCTTTAATTCACCGCTCGATGTTTTCGCAATGGAGCAAAATGCGGACATGCCTTACACTTAAAAGTTCCTTTTAAGAGCGGACCCGCGTGTGCATATCCATATACAAGTCTGTACATGCACGGCTAGACGACTTTGGGCCTCCATAACACTCAGACTTGAAGGTCGTTCCTCTCTCTCTCCCGTTCAACCAGTACGTCCACTACCAACTAGAGCCGTAAATGAAAGAGACAATGAGGGGTTGAAAGAAGGCACATGGAAACGGGGGGGGGGGGGACAGCTCATGCCGAAAGACGCTCATTCTTATAACTACCAAACCATGAATTCAAACCAACTAGCCCAAATAGCCATTCTTCTTATAACTACCACATGCTGGGAAGGTATAATGCGACCTCAGCCACCCAACTCGTAGAACGGTTCGCAACACACACACACACACACACACACACACACACACACACACACACACACACACACACACACACACACACACCTGTACATACATTGCACACTCGGGCGAATAGAATAGATTGAGAAAAAGAAAAAATAAATAAATACACACGCGATCACGCGGCAACACCAACGAGATCAAAGTTTGCGAGCGAGAACAAAAGAAAATGGGCGGGAGGGGACGCTCCGGTTGGTCTCGACTCGACCCTGAGCTGCCTTCGAAAAAGAAAGAAAATATGCAACCAGAAAGCGAACAGCTTAAGTGCAGGTATTGTATACGAGGGCAGGGAGCAAAAAAAATAAACATAAAAAGCGATCTCTTCTTTACGAGCTCCTGGGCAGGTAGGTAGGTATACAGAGAGGCCTATAGGGGCAGCAACGCCGTCGTCGTCGTCACGGTCACAGCGCGCACTGGGGGAGCAGAGTATGCAGCCTGCGACGCACGATACACTGGCTAAGCCTTGCCGCGGAGTATACTATTACGTCGTCGTCGGGCGCGCACTAAATCGTCATAGGCGGGAGGGCAGGGACTTCTAATACGCACGCGACTGCACGTATACAAGGAGACGTATAGAGGAGGCCGCGGTGGTTTGAGCAGATACCATATAGATAGACATACATAAGCCACACTACACATAAGTCCACTATACATAGCCTTCATAGATTACGAGAAGGCGTTTGATTCAGTAGAAATATCAGCCGTCATGCAAACACTGCGGAATCAGGGCGTAGATGAAGTATATATAAACATTCTGGAAGAAATCTACAGGGGATCAACTGCTACCATAGTGCTTCATAGAGAAAGCAACAGAATACCAATCAAGAAGGGTGTAAGGCAGGGGGACACAATTTCCCCAATGCTGTTTACCGCGTGCTTACAGGAGGTTTTCAGAAGCCTAGAATGGGAACAGTTAGGGATAAGAGTCAATGGAGAATACCTTAGTAACCTGCGCTTCGCCGATGACATTGCATTGCTGAGTAACACGGGGGACGAATTGCAACTCATGATTACGGAGTTAGACAAGGAGAGCAGAAAAGTGGGTCTTAAAATTAATCTGCAGAAAACGAAAGTAATGTACAACAACCTCGGCAAAGAGCAGCGCTTCGAGATAGGTAATAGTGCACTTGAAGCTGTAAAAGACTATGTCTACTTAGGGCAGGTAATAACCGCAGAGCCGAACCACGAGATTGAAGTAACTAGAAGAATAAGAATGGGGTGGAGCACATTCGGCAAGCACTCTCAAATTATGACAGGTAGATTGCCACTATCCCTCAAGAGGAAGGTATATAACAGCTGTATCTTGCCGGTACTTAGCTACGGAGCAGAAACCTGGAGACTTACAAAGAGGATTCAGCTGAAATTGAGGACGACGCAGCGAGCAATGGAAAGAAAAATGGTAGGTGTAACCTTAAGAGACAAGAAGAGAGCAGAGTGGATTAGGGAACAAACGGGGGTTAAGGATATCATAGCTGAAATCAAGAAGAAGAAATGGACATGGGCAGGGCATGTAGCGCGTAGACAGGATAACCGCTGGTCATTAAGGGTAACTGACTGGATTCCCAGAGAAGGGAAGCGGGTTAGGGGGAGACAGAAAGTTAGGTGGGCAGATGAGATTAAGAAGTTTGCGGGTATAAATTGGAAGCAGCAAGCACAGGACCGGGTTAACTGGCGGAACATGGGAGAGGCCTTTGTCCTGCAGTGGACGTAGTCAGGCTGATGATGATGATGATGATGATGATGACATAAGCGAAGCGCTCGTTACGGTGGCCGAGTGAGTTGGTCTGGACAAACGGAGAACGCGCCACCTCCTGCTTGACCGTCACTGCCGCGCTATTGTGGAAGCCGTTTCGTTTGTGTACGCAAGCTATAGCGTCGGCGCTCTATATGACCTAATGACACCCTGAGTCACGTCCGACCACACGCGTATGTGAGTCAAGGTCCCGTGCTAGATTCCCTCCTTGGCAGCCTTCACGGGGTTGTGTTGTTTACTCGCGCATTGTTTGCCTTTCTCTCTCTTTACTACTATCTTTGCATTACGAGCAAAGGACAGCAGAGTGTTTGATTGATTGATTGATTGATTGATTTGTGGGGTTTATCGTCCCAAAACCACCATATGACTATGAGAGACGCCATGGTGGAGGGCTCCGAAAATTTCGACCACCTGGGTTTTTTTTACGTGCACCAAAATCAAAGTACACGGGCCTACATTATTTCCGCCTCCATAGAGGACAGCAGAGTGGCCAACAGCCAAAATAGATGTTCGTTCATGACTTCGCCGACAAACTGCCTTGAGGGATCGCAAAAGTTTTGTGAAATTCTCTGCCTCTCCCGAGTGAGTGAATGAGTGCAGTTCTGTTCAAGAGTGTCTCCTGTTTGAACGCACAGCATTCATTTGTCAATTTTAGTAGCTGATTGATTGATTCACTGAGGAATTAACTGATCCTACAATTTGGTGTAGTGCGCACCAAGAATGATTTTTTTTGTTTAACGCACAACCACTAATTTTAAATTTCCGAGGGATCGATTGATGAGTGATTGTAGCTCCCAATAAGAATGTTTCTGTTAGGAAGTAAGGGCTCGAATTTCCAATTTCTGATCGATCGAATGATTTATTGACTAATTGAACGAACAATTGGTGCCAGAGAATTTTTTTGCAACAGAGGATTTCTTTTCGCTCACAAACCCCACGACTGGCAACATCTTTTTTTTTTTCCCCATCTTTCGGTTACAAAGAAATATATCGAACAAGCACAGTGTTGTGTGACATAAACAGAGTGTTTTGTTTGGACACAACTATCCTGCGCTGAGTGCGGTAGATAACAATGGGTCCTTTGTGGAGCCACTCTCGTTGAAAACGAGTCACCGCAGCCGTTGTTGTGATGCGATATGTAATAACACACGGGGGTACACAACACCCCAGTATCCATGCGGCGTTGTGGAAACAAGGAAACAACCACAACGTGAACATCTCCGACTTCCTCAAGTTTACTTTTTATTGTTTACACCCAGCGTTAGCTGACCTCACCTATGGGCAGCAAACAACACCCATGTACCGCCGAGCCTTGATGCCACGAAAATAACGGCAATCTCCTAGCAACCATACCGCCATGAAGTCCCGTGTACTGCGTTTTCTTCGTGCTCGTCCTTTTGTTGCGCACATGGTACTCGACTGCTGACCCGCAGGCCGCGGGATCGAATCCCCTCCACGGTGGCCGATTTTCGACGGAGCTTAAGAGCTGGATGCCCGAGTGCTTAGATATAGAAGCATATTGAAGTACCCGCCGGGGGGGGGGGGGGGCGGCTCGAAGTTTTCCTAACACTCCACTACAGCTTCTCTGATGATCATACGGTGTTTTTGGGGCACTCAACCTCAAAAATTATAGTTTTGGTGCGCTGTGTACGCCCGGCTAGGTATGTACCAACTCAATCAAATTAACGTCTTGCTACGAAATGAGTACCGGAGCTCTTGTAACAAGTTCCATTGCATGCCTGAACATGTTGCTTCAGGTTGTGTTATGCACGGATTGTCTAAAAAACGGAACTCTGCGGGTAATCTGCAATTAAGCAGTATTTAATCATAAAGATTGATTTATAGACCAAGAACACATATGACATCCGCGTTAGCTCGAACAGCAGCCTACACGTTATGTGCGTTAAGTGTGCAAGAGCATTAGAGATATGTGTAATTTGTGTGGAACACATTCGTCTTCTTGTCGCCTGTTCATGACCTGCAGTTTGCCGTCAGCTTTTCGTCTGGTCACGTCCTAAACTATTTTGCTGCTGTAAACTCTATATATATATATATATATATATATATATATATATATATATATATATATATATATATATATATATATATATATATATATAAGGGAAAGAATTGTATACATAAGGGCTCGTTTTTCCGTGTTTTAACACAATATTAATGAGATCTAACAGACAGTTATGCCAAGGAATGTACAGGGGAAGTTATTAGAACCAATGGAATGTAAATAAGAAAGAAAAGTGGATGAAAAAATAACCAGCCGTGAGCAGGAATCAAACCTCCGACCTTCGAATAACGCGTTCGATGCTCTAACCACTGAGCTGCCACTAATATATATATATATATATATATATATATATATATATATATATATATATATATATATATATATATATATATATATATATATAGTTACGCGCCTCCCCCTATACCCGCCCCAGCTTCTCCAACGCACTCAACGATTCCGGTTTCTTAGCGATCGAGTTAAATTGCACACTCGTCATTGCACATTGCACTATTGTTCAGCCACCATAGGGATGACGGGTGGTGTAATTTGATTTGCCACGTTTGCGGCTTCGAACTCTCTCGTGGCTTTGCTTCTTGTTGTATTTTGGCTCAGAACTGCTTCAGATAGAATAACGGCTCGATGTGAACCTCGCAAGCCGATTCCAATACGCCATTCTCACGGTGTAAAAAAACGTGGTCATCCTTATAAGGGGGTCAAAATGGTGAAGTGATACTTGATTGATTGATATGTAGGGTTTAACGTCCCAAAACCACCATATGATTAAGAGAGACGCCGTAGTGACGGTCTCGGGAGACTTTGACCACCGGGAGTTCTTTAACGGGCCCCCAAATCTGAGCACACGGGCCTACAACATTTCCGCCTCCATCGGAAATGCAGCCGTCGCAGCCGGGATTCGAACACGCGATCTGCAGCGGTGAAGTGATACTTCTGGACTTCGTCTTGCGACAAATCGGCGCTGAGCCATGCGGGGTCGAAAACAACGAAGCGTATAGACAAATCCACCTATTGCCCGCAATTCCCACGCTTGCTGAAACGTCACGCGTTGCATGCAGCTCCCATAGACACTAGCGCCACATTTCCCCCTGGTGTGCCAGCACGTAACTACGCCTGCGAGGGCGACCCGCAGGGGTAATGTACAGACGCGCGCTGCCGTTATATCTCTTATCGCCGCGAGTATACGCGACGCATGCCATCCCCGGAGCGCGAATAAAACGCGGCGTCGGAATGTCTACGCAACGTTTATATCCGGGGTGGAGGTCACGGCAGCTTATCGGCGACCCAGATACCCAGATAACAAGCTACATACGAGATAAGAAAAAAACGTCATACTGCATTTCACTACCCATAGGGTGGCTGCTGAAAGACCGAAAGACACGACATTCCGCAAACTTCGGGTCTTTGGACTATCGACTAGAATCAATAATAACTGCTGGGAATTTTATGTCCCAAAGCCACGATGTGACGCCGTAGTGGAGGGCTCCGATTATCGTTCGTCATCTAAATAAAAAACGCGAGCCTCAAGCAGTCCTCTTCCACTAAAATGCAGACGCGTGGATGGGATTTGATCTCACGACCTTTGGGTCGGTCGTCAAGCATCGTAACAGCTATATAACCACGAAGGCCGGCGATTGGCTCGAACAGCAGGCAGTCACTAGCAGCGTTTCGTGCAACCACGTTTGACGATATTCCTGAAACTGTTATCGCAGTTCCGTGGTGTAAGGTGTCATCGCTATATATAGATAAAAAGCGGAACAATACGGCGGAACTGCGACATGCGCCACAGCAAAGGTATTGCTAGTGCATCGTGAAACTGCGGAAAACGCTGCATCGGCAAATGCATCACATCCTTATCGGAAGGATGCATTCAAACTCCCCGGTTATTTATTTATACAGACAACTCACTACCAACGGGAGTACACACGCAGACGGGCCGTCTATAGTGCGGTCCTTGACTCGGGAATCCAGGCCGCGACGCGATAAGCGAGATTGACAACCACGGTCGCACAAGAACTTCGATAAGGGATGCCGCTGATAACGTTCGTAGTACTGGAAAGGACAGTTTCGATTTATTTGCGCCCCCTTTTTTTTAAACAAACCTGACTTCATCAAAGTAGCTGGTTTTTCTGAATCAAGTTGCACCGCACAATACTTTGGCCACGAGAAGTTAGCCCCGGTCGGCATGACGTCACAAATCAAACAAGCGAGATTGGAGCAGACGTCGTACAGACGCGCTGATGTATACAGACTTCGTATCGTATGCAGATTAAAAAAAAAAACTAACGCGAAGCAGTGTGGCCAGAGCAATGTTCTACAAAATACCTGATATTTTACCGTGTACGTGTGCATATTTCCCGTATCACGCATACTTTGTCAACTAATAACTATATGGCGATTTCACGTATAATGTGTATTAGGTCCCGTAATTTTACTGCCGTAGTTTTACCTCAAAATGTACGAGTTTTTAATCATAAAATGAAGATTGATTGATTGGTTGATTGATTGATTGATTGATTGGAGGCGCCTCTGTTAGGGTACACGTTTTTTAGGACTTGCTTCGCTTTACTACAAAGAGGGTTAAGCTTAAATTGGTGACGACGCAACGAGCGATGGAAAGGGAAATGATAGGTGCAACCTTGAGACAAGTAGAAACCAGAGTGGGTCAGGGGACAAACCGGGGTTATGGATATCATAGTTGAAATCAAGAAGAAGAAATTGGCATTGGCCGGGCACGTAGGCAGGATAACTGCTGGTCATTAAGGGTTGATTGATATGAGGGATTTAACGTCCCAAAACCACCATATGATTATGAGAGACGCCGTAGTGGAGGGCTCCGGAAATTTCGACCACCTGGGCTTCTTTAACGTGCACCCAAATCTGAATACATGGGCCTCAAACATTTCCGCCTCCATTGGAAATGCAGCCGCCGCAGCCGGGATTCGATCCCGCAACCTGCGGGTCAGCAGCCGAGTACCTTAGCCACTAGACCACCGCGGCGGGGCAACTGGTCATTAAGGGTAACTGACTGGGTTCCCAGAGAAGGCAAACGCACGAAGGGGATACAGGAAGTATAGGTGGGCCGATGAGATTAAAAAAGATCGCAGGTCAAAACCGGGTTGATTGGTGGGTCATGGGGAGCCTTCGCCCTGCAGTGGGCGTGGTCAAGCTGATGATAATGATGTGTAAGAAAAACATAATTCAAGCTGATTGACTGATAGGCCCATCCTACGATCGACGGTCAACGGGAAAATGATTCGTGCACCATTTTTCGTAACTAAATTACAAGGAAAAGAAAGAAAGAAGGTAATCAGCAAATAAGCCACGCCCAGTCATACGATGTCGATGCCTCTGGTCTTCGTGGTGCCTCTAAGCATTCGCATGCCAGTGTGATTTCCTCGAAGCCATCAAACGCAAGTATAGGCAATTTGGCTGCCGTCCCAAAGTGGTCGAGTCGATCGCCCTCGTTCAGGTCTCGTGCTTTTTTTTACCTGTTCACTCGGGGATCTTCTTCACGTCAACGACAATATCATCGACGGGCCAATGAATAAAGGGATAGCACGATCGGAGCATTTTAAGGACAGCCCGTGGTGATATTTAATGATACACGCAGAATCGTACAAGCACCCGAAAAGCGTTTCCTGGTGTTACGGTATATAGATTGGAAGCAGCTTACGCGGCAGGAGCTGCGCTTCGGAACGACGTTGTCTCTGTATAATCGGCACAAAAACAATTTATCGGCATCGATGCCGTCAAGCACAGAAGCGCGCGCACGACCGAAAGATTACCGTTCTCGAATTACGCGGGAAAATCAAGGTCATGGGTGGGATCTCGGAGGCAATGATTTTAATGCTTTCGCAATCGCCAAGGCCGGCCTACAAAGGCAGCCCCGATATCAGGATCCACGCGTTTAGAGGACTACGGTCACGGCGCATTTTTACAGCACGCTCAGATCTGCAGTGAACGGGCTCAATGCATCTCTCTCTAGTTTTCTTTTTTTTTTGTTATAAACAGAATATTTCGGGATCGACGAAAGAAGCCTTAATCAGGTTCGTGTGACTGACTGATGTAGAAGCCTTGCAAGAGGTGCAAGAAATACATGAAATGAAACCAATGAAACACGTTCGAATAATATGTCATACACAAGGTCAACCCATCCAGCAACAACAAAAATTTACTTTCAAGTACTTTAGGTACTACGCTTTTTGTGTCATACGACAGGAATGAATGAAGTCAGAGAAGTTATCGAAACCCGCCACGCTATTACTATTCTAATAGTTAGCGAATAACAAGGCGACCATATTCAAGGCAGGCCTAGGACGCTATAGCGTTTCATTTTCTCGACACTAGCTAGTCTAAAGTTCGCCAGGTGGGTGTTGGTTTGAAGCGACGCGCGTGCGTGAAGTCCGAATTTATACGTTAAAGTACGTCTTCACAGCGACTCGCGCACCGCCTGCTACACACACGGAGCTTTTAAAAAAACTGCGCATTCCTCCGAAGCCAAGCGTCAGCAGCGGTCGGTCTCTGACCTACGGCTGTTTGAGAGAGAGAGAGAGAGAGAGAGATCATGTTGAACGCGCATAGAGCCTACGTATTTTGCGCGCCCACGGTTGCAAGAAATCTCTAGTGAAAACAACTGACAGCTGACCTTCGAGGGACCGGCTATAGCGCTCAGTTTCAAAAGAGATGACACCAAACGATCGTTAAGGGCCTTTCAACGTCGAAGAAACGAATAAAGGAGTTGAGGTGGAGTAAAAGGTCCTTGCACTCTGTCTCGGCGGGGAGAAAGAAGAGTAAATTTGGAAAATTATGAAAAAAAGGGAGTAATAAAGGTCCAAGAACATGCGAATAGGGTGTAGACAGGCTCTTATTACACTCTCTCCCCGTAGGAAATCTGATGGGACAATCGGGAGAGGCTTTGAAAACGAAGTAAATAAAAACAAACAGCTTCGGAAAAAAAAAGCAATAAAAACACACACGTCAAGAGCATGCCCCGACCTGACGCGACACGCACAACTCGGGTACCCCCTTCACCTACAGATAGAAAAAAAAAAAGCACACATTGAGCGAAATATCGCCGGCACGGGGTAAATAAACTGCTGGCATTCTGTCTGTCAAAGTGTAGGACTTCTTACGACGCGTTTATCAAAGAAGAGTTTTCTGAAAACATAATAGAACTTGTCAAGTAGAATTGCCTTTTTCATCTCTCTACAAGTAAACATGTTAGACATTGGGAGCATATGTTTACAATATGAGTAAAGAAACATCGTAAAAGCGACTGTTGAGAGGAAAGGTGCATTAGACCCTGGATCAATAAATACATATGACCTTCCACATCAGTTTTCTTTTTAGAGGGTGTAACATCAAACTGGTGTTTCTGAAGGGTAAAATCCTCCAACTAGAGAGAGTAGGTCAATGTATTTATGGGAGGAACGTGCAATGGGACGTTTTTTGTTTGTTTTCGCCGAAAAAGGTTAGAGCGGTCACATTTGGTCGACGAATGGCGAAGCAATGACGCGACGTATACCCCCGAACTTCATGAAAATCGTGCCGCATGAAGACTCTACATGAGAAAACTGATAGAATAGGCGAAGAAAAAAGAGAGAAGAAAGCAGAGTAAAAGCTGGGAAATTTCAGCGCGCAGACCACAGTTCAAGATGTGACTGCCACTGCAGAAGTGTCATTTACACTCACACTACATCAGCCACAAGGGGTGTTAGCCACGAACACACGTACACCCAAAATACTCCAGGTGAATGCCATAAAAGGGAATAAAAGGTGCGTATGTGAACCAATTAAGTATACCAACGGTGCAAAACGTAGTTATAGCGGTTACGTGAAAGTTACGTAACGGGCGGTTATGGTCGTTTCGTCACAGACGCAAACACACACAAGTCCAAATCTTGCAGGAAATGTGATATAGGTTCTCACTTATTTGGCATTTTCCTTTCCGTTTGCTTTTCCTTATTACTGTGTTGAAACTTATTCTTCGACGCCTCGCCTACATCACCACACACACATACTTCGAGTTACTTGCGCAGTGGATGGGAGAAACCGCAGACGGCGAGTCGGGGTCGTCGTTACGCAATCGATGACAAGACACTGCCCTCCGCCACTTTTTCCCTCTCCCTATTTACCTCCCTCCCTCTATGAGTTTTCTCTGGCCGTTGCGACAGGTACCACCTTTCCACCATCCTCTCTCTCGCGACAGATACATATGGCAGGGGAATACCCTCAGTGGAAATTAGACGCAACGTCGCAGCTGTACAAATAGCACTGAGGATATAACACCGCAGTGCTTTAAAACCTAGAAACCTTTAACGATTCGATGCACGGCTGAACGATTGGGTCGTTATTGTGGCATGTTCATGCACCGAAATTAAAAAAAAAACAAAGAAAATGAAAGGAAGATAAGTAAGATAATGCGAAATGCAAAGAAATTTATTTTTTCTCTTTCTATTTTTTCCTGTTTTGCTTTACTCAATCATACAAAATATTTCGGTACCTAGGAATACATTGATGCGTCGGATCGGATTAGTTGGTATTTAATTATTAAACTAACCAGCACAAAAAAAAAGCACTCACAGAATTGACAAGGACCAGAGGAGACAAATATCTATAGCATTTAGGGAGCATTACAACGATCGTCATCTGCATTTCGTACTCTCCTTACGTTATCGCCATTTTTTTTTTCAGCACAACCCAATCACGAACGGCGCTCGCGCTATCAGAGCTACTCAATAGCTGAAACCTAAGAAACACAAATCTCCCATCTTTCCTCATAGAGATAAGGAGGGAAAAAAAAAGGACCGCTTGTTGGACAAGTGTATGAAGTTGGCTTGGTGGCTTGACAGTGCATCTCAGAAATAAAAGAAAGTGCATTTGAGTTATTGTTAGCACGCACATATCTTTCACTGCAATATTATTGCGTTTGCATTTGGGCAAAGAAATCTTTGTGAAAGCAGTGCAACATTTAAGATACTGCTCCCGAGAAGCACGATGACCTTTGACAACATTTGCGCGAACTTTCATGTCTTGTGTGGACATTCAAATTTCGGGATTACTTGTTATTTCAAATTCTTTGCGGTGTGGACAGATTTTCGTATAGAAAAACTTGGACTCAGTGCGCAAGTGCTGTGCTGTGTACTTTTGTATAGTCTTGTGCTTGTTATCCAATGTTCGATCATTAAAAATTAAAACGATTCGATACATTTAATTGGAACACTTCATAATTTAAAAAAAAACTATGCACGTGCAGCTCGGGACGAAGTGAAGACAAAAAAAAGTACGCTTCCTTTTTTCTTCACTTAATCCCTATCTGTGTGCGCCGTAATGTTTTATACCAGCAGCCATGAAAGTCCGTAGAAAGTTAACTCCGCTCTTTCCTAAGTAGTTAGACATCATTAATAAACAACGTACAGCCCCTACTTGGAACAGAGTCGGAAAAGGTAAGGAGGAGCTGTAGATAAATAAACTAAAACAGAAAAAGGTGTCGCACCAACCGGCCTTGGGGGAATCCCCTTCAGCTTGCTTTATTTATTTTTTGCCCGAGGAGGCTTCGGTTATAGGACGCTGGATAAACATGCACGCAAGGTCTCGACGAGGAAATCTGAGCCAACGCCTCTGGCTAATGAAGCGGCGGCGGCGGCGTTTTCAGAAAAGCACGTAGAGTATAGGCAAAAAGAAATAGAAAGAAAGAACGGGCATGTGCAGCAGTTCGCACAGCGGTAGGCCTTTCGCGGAGCATAAAAAAACAAACAAAAAGGTATTCAACGTTGGCAAATCCGAGTGTACAGCTGCTCCATATGTAAAAAAACGGTGCACGCGAGCTGTGGCCGCCAAGCTACGCAAAAGTGAATGCCAGCGCGCTCCATCTGGTGAGTGGGTCTTTTTGTTTTTATACGAAAATGTGCCACAAGATATAGCGCCATCATTTCGTAAATAAATATAAAAAAACGCACTTTCCCGATAAAGCGCGCTGACATTCACTTTTGCGTAGCTTGGCCACAGATGGCGTTTTACTTTTGGAGCACGTGTACACCTTTACAGGACCGGTTCGCTGCATGCCTTACCGCGATCCGCTAAGGTACGTGATAAATACGCGTCGTAGACACGATAACACTAATAACCGTTAGTGTTTTACGTCCCTAAACCACAACATGATAAGGAGGGACCCCGTGGACTCGGCAAATTTCAACCCCTTGGGGTTCTTTAACGTGTCCCTTAATGTAAGCTGATTGATATATTGATTGATTGATATGAGGAGTTCAACGTCCCAAAACTACTACATGATTATGAGAGACACCGTAGTGGAGGGCTCCAGAAATTTCGACCACCTGGGGTTCTTTAACGTGCACCCACATCTGAGCACACGGGCCTACAACATTTCCGCCTCCATCGGAAATGCAGCCGCCGCAGCCAGGATTCGATCCAGCGACCTTATGGATGGACAAGTAGAGCCCCATAACCAGTAATCCATAAGGGTTGAGAGCTTCGGGCAATTTTTTCATCCCCCTGGAAGCTTATATGCAAGTAAACGGGCCTCTAACATTTCGATAACGTACTTACACGCAAGCGGGAATCGAACTCGCGACCTTCGGATCAGCAGTCGAGCAACGTGAGACCAAGGCGGCGGTTCGTGATAGATTCAGGGTGGCCGCATCTTTTTAGGGCGCTCTCGGTAAAACACGCAACCCGCAAAAAGTCACACCGAGTATTGCGCAACGCGCAAAAGGCTTTGCCAGACAGGCTTGAAAGTTTCATACACACTTAACATTGCACGAAGAGGCAAAACACACGAGTTCACTCACCGCCTGCCGAACTGTTAGGAGCCATCGCTCGACTTCCACTATATACGTGCTTAAGATGCGGCGCCGTGTCGTCCAAGGTTGAAAGGTCACGTTCCCCGCCAGGTATTCGTTGGAAGACTGAGCTCAGGACACGGTGCCCGAGCACAACCGCTGCGCAGTCGACTTCGCGTACCTCTCGCTAGCCCCAAGGCTCGCAATCGGCTTCAACGACCAAAGTGTCAAACCGAATGAACACTGAATCCAACTGAGGCAGTCATGGGGTACTTACTAGCAGCGAGATTTTGTCTTCAAAGTGTTAAAAGGAGCTGGGTTTGAGTGGCACATGCGGGTGCGTGTCGGTGACTCATCGAACGTCAGAAACTACAGCGCAAAGACTAAACCAACGCCACCTAGACACCACTTCTAGGAGGTGTTGTCTATAATCGTATATGCGCCAAGCTCGTGAGCTTCGTTGAGGGGGCGGAAGCAGTTGAAGCTGGGGCGGCGGCGAGGGGCACGGGCCCTTTGTCCAACATCCAGGTGGCACCCTTGAGTTCGAGCTGGTTCCTGCTTCTTCGCGGGAGCAGCATAATATGGTGGAAAAGGCACTCGTGCAAAACATTTCAGAGGGTATAAGGTGGTGGTAGTGGGTAGGAGAAGAAAAAGACGCCTAATTTCTGCAGCCCGGTAGGGAGCACAGCGCTGCACCTGCGGGAAGGGGGGGGGGATAGAAGAGAAAAGAAGCTAGGTGAGCAGTGGCGTTCACCCAAGGCTCGTTGCCGAGAGAATTGCCCTTCCTTTGTACTGTGCCATCTATGTTGGCTCCTGTTCTGACCGTGACAAATCGCCAGCTTGTCCTGCAAGCTTTGCAGTCTAGCGAGGCGTTTAAAACCGATAGTGCTGTCCTCTCCCTCTTACAGTTAATACAGAGTAGCACGGGTGCGCGGGGAGATTGGCAGCGGGGCAGCTTGGGTAGAAAAAAGCAGCTGACTCGTGTGCCTCGATGCGTGTGTGCCTAATCTGCGAAGGCACACAAAACCGAAATCCGTCCAGGACCTGCGTTCGTGGACAGCCAAATGATCGAGCCGCCCGCAAGAGGCCGCTGAGAGTCGTCCTATTATGTGTTCGTCGCTTAGTCCGGTGCCTAAAGGAAAACTGACAGCTACGCGATTTCCAGCACGAAGTCAAACAACCCGCTTCTACTTCACTGCGACCTCGTCCTTGAAACGGGTGCCTATACACGTCGATCTCTTTTTTTTTTTCTCGGCTTCGTTCGAAATAGGAGCGCGTTAACAGAAACAGGGACATCAACAGACCAGGAGCGGCGCGATTGTAGCCCAACATGTCAGCAGACGTGGATGCGAAGTTCTTTTTTTTTTTTTTTTTTTGGCAGCACAACTGTGATAGGCAAGCACGAAGACGACCGAACAAGAAAAGCTGAGGCTTCAAGCATAGCGCGAGACCCCGATTAGTGTGAGTAAACCACCAAATCAGCCTGTTCGATAAGGGGTCTGGCGTTCTGCAAAGCAATGCCGGCTCCGGCAAAGCAAGGCGGTTGAAGATTCTTTTATCGCTTGTTTTTCGTTGCTTTCTCTTATCCTGTGTTTTTACAGAAGCTTTATCTGCCAGAAGGTATACGTCAGAGAGCTCCCCAAATAAACTTCCAGATGATAGTACGCGCTTGTCCTTTACCATGTCCTCCCCCCCCCCCCCCCCACTTTTTTTTTTCGCTCGTGCAATCGTATTTCACGCATTATGAATCAACAGGGGCGTATCCAGTAAAAAAAAAAAGGGGGGGGGGGCGCTTACACTTTACAATTTTTTTTTCACGTATGAACAAAAAGAATGGTTGAACACCCCCCCGAAATAAATTTGTCGTTACGTCCCTGTGACTCCCCCAATGGGCCTGTTTGGTTCGTTCGTGAGCACGTGTCGATAGACGTGCCTCTGGGGCTATTAGTCTGCACGCGCGTGCTGACCTTTTCTTAGACCACTTCACGAGGACACTGTCCTGGCACGAAAGCAACGAAAACAAAAAAAAGCAACCCACACACAAAAAGAAAGTGCCACTGCGCGCAGATGAAATTCGTCGAACTCAAGCACGCCTGTGGAGGGGTGGGGGGGGGGGGGGGGGGACAGAGCTCGGAAGCGGCGTAGAGCAAGTAAACCACTATGTAGTGAACTTTTTTTTGTTGCCCTGAAGGACCCTTCGCGGAAAGAAGCAGCCCGGTGACACGTACACACGTAGTTCGTGTCTCTCGCGATTAGCTTTGCTTTTTCACATGCACGCCAAAGCAAAAAAAAAAAAAATGCTCTTTGGATTAACGGGGAAGACAACGTTTTGAAAAAAAAAAAAGACACGCTGTTAGTGGGTATGGCATGGCGCACATACTTTGGGAGTGCGAGTGCGGTGTTCGCCGCCACTACTCGGACGAACGTATGGACCAAATCTGGGCTGTCCAGCGAGCCAGGGCTATCGCCGAGGACATGGCACGATGCTGCTACGCGGACGACGGCTCCTGGAGGCCTAAGCCCGGGCCAGTGATTCCTCGTTGGATCTTTAATAAAGTTTGCACCTACAAGCCTACATGAGGCTTTGGGTCTTAGGGACAAACATGGAAAGCTGAACACTTCCGCGATAGGAAACAAGTAAAAGACGGTTAGAGTGTTGGTTGCAGGAAAGTACAAATAAAGGGCAGAAATAGAGGGAGAATGAGGGCAATTTTCCTGAAGAGGCAGAGAGATGGCACGTAAACTTGTTAAAATAAGATCGATTTCATTTAAGTAGATAAGGGATTACGCCAACATAAAAATAAAGTTTCCTTGTTTTTTTTTTCCTTGCCAGCCTGATGGCGCACATGTCACCGCCGTTATAAAAGGGACGCTTATAGCATCCATCTATCCGTTCATCCGTACCACTGTGCTGCAGACTTCAATGCACTCTACTGTCCCTTTCTCATCCCCTTTTCCTATCCCAACTAGAGAGGCTTGGGAGGAGCACCTGCTCGGCTGCTCTACCTTGGCTGCACAACGCTCCTTGGTGGAGCGCGCACGGGCAGCTTCCAGCTCCACTGGCGTCCCGGAATAGGGTCTTGCCACTCTAGCACGCCGATGGGCCACGTCGGCACTCTCTAGTAAACTTTTTCTGAAATAAATGTTTTTTACCACCACCTACTGTCGACAAAGGAAATGAAACATCCTGATGTCAACTTGGCCAGGCTACCGAGGAGGATGTGGGCGTGCGAAGGGTGACGACGCTGCCTCGACAGAGAATTTGGGGGGAGGGGGGGGGAGAGTAATAAAAGGCGTTTAAAAATCCACCCACACGCAATATAACGAAATATCGGCTATAACAAAGTAAATGAAAGATACCCTCGCAATAAATAGTCGGGAATATAACGCCTCTCTATAACAAAACTTCGGACATAACGAACTTATTTTCATGTGAAGTGCCACTTCGTTGTAATGAGGTTACAGCTTATTTACAACAGCCACAACACATATATATTTTATTCACCAGCTTCTTTCTTTCAATCGTTTACACTTGATCTGTTTATTACTAGCGGACCAGTGGTAACTACTGAAGCTTGTCCAAATACCGCGGCACATTTCTCTTGCTTTTTTTTTTTCTGATGAGCGACGGTTCATGGACTTCGGACGTTTCATATCTCTTATTACACATTACACACGAGATCACAGTCACGTCGACCAATTAGACCGGTTCGCGAGCTTAGTAGCGGCGTAAATACCGAAGAAAGGAAGTCCAGACCCCGTTGTGTTCAAGTTGGGGCGCGCGAACACACGCACAACACACACACACACACACACACACACACACACACACACACACACACACACACACACACACACACACACACACGCACAACACACACACACGCGCACGCACAGAAAAGATAAAATTCTAAATTAAACATGACGAAATCACCTGGTCGAGTTGAAGGGAAATTTAAATAAATTTAAGAAATGCTTCCTTCGAAAAGGGTAAAGCCGGGTTCAATGATCGCCAGAAAACCGCAGACCCGTTTCCATAGCTAAAAAAGAGAAAACGAAAGACAGAAATAGCTGGGAAAGATTGCGAAAGAAAACACCGTTTCTGAGAGAAGCAGAGGGCCAGGAGGCAAGCGCTGAGCACGCTTTTTTACTACGAGACAAAAAAAAATGAAAAAAAAAAAACTTGCAAAAGCACACGCACGCACAAGGAAAGTGGGTGTACGAGAAAGCGACGGTCTAGAGGACCGGGCCGGCGGACCGCTGCTTGCGGAGAAGCGAGCTCGCAAACCTTGACGAAACGTAAAGAAACAACGGCAATGCCGATCAGCGAGAGTGGGAAAAAAAAAAAAAAAAGAAGGCGACCGGGACCACACAAATTAAAACTATCCTGACTCTTCGTTGAACTGACCAAGACTGCGTTAACTGTTAAAAATGGAGAGAGGGAGAGAAAGAGACAGAGAGCAGCCTTTTTTTTTTTCCTTCTTTCGAATAACGCGTTCGAGCATCGAACATATTATTCGAAGGTCGCAGGCTCGGTTCCTGCCAACGGCAAGACATCTTTTGGTCCACTTTTCTTTCTTCTCGTTTACATCGCAATTGCTACTAAGCAGATACCCCCATGCTTTCCTCAGCACCATTGACCAATAGCTTTCATTCATAGATGGCTTGCGTTTATATCACTGAAACCTCCATGTTGGAGCACCAGCATGTCTGGTGCGACGTTTGTGACATCACATTAATGTTATCAAGACATTATATCCACGTTCTTTCCTTATTTATGCACACAGATATTCCTGCCGCGTCGTTATCACATTGACACTACGTTTCAGCATGTTCCAAAACTCCATGTATGACATCAGGTGCAAGCTATCTAGCTTTCATGTGACGTCATGAATGACGTATAGAAAGAACGTTAAGAGCGAATCGTTTAAATTGCACTTCTCACTTCTTTCATCTACCTTGCATGTTTTACATGTAGTATTCATGTCTCCAATATTAAGCCATTGGTTGTATTGCACAGGTTAGGGCTACAAGCGGACGCTTGGCAATTTCCCTCGAGTTACTGAATATACGGTAACACCAGGGAACTACATATACTCTAAATGATGGGAGCGCTAAGTGACGATGATAGTGCGGCCAACCCTTTGAATCGAGTGGGCGTGGTACGCGTTAGCCATGAATACGTTCTAAGACCCACCAGTTATAGTAAAGAAAGGGTGGGAACAATGGAAGATTAACATACGCGCCACCTTCAGGGATTCCGCAGAACCAATTTGCAGTATTCGATGCCAGCATTGTTTTTCATTCACCTTTTCTTTTCTCCCTCCATTGCATTCCCTTAGTGATGCTGCTACTAATATTTCCAGTCATTAAGGACGTCGGAGCGCGACGGGAAAAAAGTCGATGACCGGACGGTCGGCAACATTCGCAGTATCCACGCATTCTGCATGAATAGAGCTGTTGTTCGTTTCGTACGTGCGATCGAGTAAACGTGGCGAGCCGACATTAATAGAAAAAAAAAGGAACGAGAGTCGACTATTACCGAAGCTCGCCAACGTTTTTGAATGTCGCTGAATAAATCACGTTAAGAATATACGATTCCCTGTAAAACATCTGTAGCGAGACCCTCTACTATACATGAGGGGAGGAAAGGGGGGGGGGGGTAAAACACAGTAGTGCCACTGCGAAAACGACAATAACAGTTATAATAAAAAGCTTAAGGCAGCTTCATCCTACTGGGGCGGTACAGGGCAGCTTTGTTGGTTTATCTTCTGTTTTCTCTCTCTCTTCCCTCCTCTATTTCTCTCTCGTCCTCTTTTCCAAATTTCTATGTTGCTGTTTTTTTCTCAATGTTTCTACTTATTAGTATCATCGTCAAGGCGCTCGAAGAACGAGAGAGGAGCAAGACTTCTCTCTGGCACGAGCACACGCTCAAGTGCCTATGCCGCATGCGGTTTCGCCCGCGTTACGCCAAGCTACTACGACAGCATGCGACATCCAGGGCTTCCCTAATCATGTGTGCTTGCCATTTCGCGTCGACACACTTCACCGCTCGCCCGGACGCGAAGGCGTGACTGACCGTCGTAGTTGCCCGAGGTAACTGAAGTTTTGCTGCGACACTAGGCAAGTTGCGCGAAGGTTTCTCCAGAAAGGAGGACGGAGACCGTTATAGGAGAGAGCGTCGCGCAACGCCATTAACATAAAGATAGAAAGAAAGCCGAAGTCGTGCACCAAACACGCAGCAAGCTTCGAATGCCGCCATTTTACCGACAGGGCATTGATTCCCGATTGTTTATTATTATTATTATTATTATTATTATTATTATTATTATTATTATTATTATTATTATTGAGATTTGAGAGCTCGGGCTTTGAAAGCGGAGATGAATGCGCAAGCCGGTGAAAGCGTTTGAGAAAGAGAGAGAGTGCAAGGACTTCAGTATAAAACGTCACGAACGGTGTCTGCGGCGAGCTCACGCAAGAGGCTAGCCAGAGCCTGAAAGCGAATACGCGCCAACGCAACGGTATGGCGGGGGGCATCGTTCCAGCGCGTTTCTGGAACGGCGCGGCGGGGTTCGGAACCCGGGCGCGGAGAGGTGAGAAGCAAGAGCCCGACGGAATGGATGAGAGAGAGAGAGAGATGGAAGACAAAGGAGAATGGGAGAGGCGGAAAGAGCTGCAAGTGACGAAACACGCTGCGACTCTCTCTCTCTCGCTCACTAGAGGGGCAAAGAGTGAGGGGACGACGTCCCCAGGAGCGATGCCCCCCCTCCCCTCAGCGCTGACGATGAACGGGCCAACAACAGAGGGGGAAAGAGGGAACTGGAGGGAGAGGACAAAGCCAGTGCACTCCGTCGCTGCGCGTGCGAAGAGGATCCGCCGATTTTCAAGGCCGCGCGGTCAACCTGCCGCTGCTGCACCGTGTGTGCGGAGGAGTGGGAGAATACGTACAGTACGGTTACAGTGTGCACGGTGCCACGTGGCGAAGGGGGGAGAACGGGGAGGCGCTAACGTTGACGTCGCCCGACGCAACGTTGATCATCCTCATAGCGCGAGCAATGGATACGAAAGAAACGAATGCAACCGGTCCCGTTGTGTACGTTCGCAATAGTCCTGCTGGCAAGTTGAGGAAATGCGGTACGCTAATACGGTATACGGTGTTATCGTACCGCTCCTCCTCTCCGGTTTGTTGTTCAGCAGCCGCTCCGAGTTGAAGTGACCCGGGACGAGAGGTTCTTCGTTAAAAAATGCGCAAGCTGACTGGCGACAATGAGGCGTGACAAACACGCAGTAATGTATGAAGAAGTTTTTGCGGTGTCGGAGTGCTTTCACTTGAAAAAGCACAAACTGGGGAAGGGGTAGCGGAATCGCATTTGCGTACCGTATTTTCGTCACTTGCTAAAGGACCATTTATTGTGCTGGTGTCTTGTCAAAAATGTCGTCGTGGCTTCAAGGATTTTGACGTGCTATTTTGTTTCTTCAAAAATGTATTGTTTATCCTGTACATGACGCGAATGCGACGGAACAGGGAAGACGATAGTTATAGCGCGAGACCGCTTCGATAGGCTCATCGGATCACCAGCTTACCACAATCAAATCCTGGCTGTCCAGTAGGACGATAGTTATAGCTCGAGAATAGACAATGGCATTCTTTGTCGTCGTGCTGTTCTCGAGCTATAACTATCGTCATGTCAAACCAACTAGCCCAAGCTGCCACACTTCTAAGGAACAGGGAAGTCGAGCCTCCTGGCCCTGTCGTGGGCCTACTGGACATAGAAGCGCGGCAGTTTGGGCTAGTTAGTTTGACATGACGATAGTTATAGCTCGAGAACAGCACGACGACAAAGAATGTCCTTATTGTCTGTTCTCGAGCTACAACTATCGTCCTACTGGACAGCCAGGATTTGATTGTGGTAAGCTGGCGATCCGATGAGCCTATCGAAGCGGTCACACGTAATACCAGACCCCGGCGGACCGCAGTTACGTAGAATGTGTAGCAATTTGCATGCATTTTCCTTGCAGGCTTTGCATGTAATTTCCATTTTTTTTCCACTCGGTACCAATCCCTGATTTGAACTGGTGAATAGTGCGATTTTGTTTGTAGTTGCCCTAAGTGTTATGGCTTGCGCTCTGTTTGACGTTTGCATGTGGGTGCGGATAAATTCTGCCCGGATAGAAGTGTTCAGTGATTTAGCTGTACGTGGTCAGTTGATGCTTGTGCAGTGGAATCAATCAAGCGGAGCCAGGGTTATTTGTAAGCACGTGCAGGTCGGTGAAATCGTGGGCGACACTGTTGGCCGAATCGTTCGAATTGACTCTTAGGCCTTCGATTCTACCTATGTGTCCGGGGGAACCAGTAAATGTACTTAATATCCACGCTTTTTATTGTATACTCACCACTCTGGCGGCCTGGTCTGTGGTGGAGCAATCCCCCTTTGCTAAAAGTAGTGATTGCCTGCCTGGAGTCGTAATAAACTTGCATGCAATTCTCGCTGGTCAGTGGCATGGCTATATGGCTATACACGTTCTACGATCTCGGGTTTATTGGTGTTAATTGATGCAGTGCATACCTGGGTCAATCGCAGTGTACTCTGAAGCTTCGAAAAAGCAGGCACCCTTCCCTGCTCTGTCTAGTCTCTGGATCTATGCTTTAGCGCGAGCCACCGTCCTTCCATTATTATAAGTAGGGTGCATATTTCTATAGGTAGCGGAGCAGCCACTATATCATTTGAAATTTGTTGTAGTAGTTCAGCATCTTGTCTTTAAGGTTACACTTCTTTCCCTTATTTTATATATATATATATATATATATATATATATATATATATATATATATATATATATATATATATATATATATATATAATAAGGGAAAGAAGTGTATACCTAAGGGCTCGTTTTTCCGTGTTTTGACACAATATTAATGAGATTACTGTCTGTTAGATATCATATTATATATATATATATATATATATATATATATATATATATATATATATATATATATATATATCGTACGCTAGCCACATTAGAGCACAGCAAAAATTTCTGGACATTCATTAAGTTTATCACCCCCTTATCGATTCAGCCTCCGCGGTATCAATGTCGACTGCGATAACCTTCTTGACGGCTTCCTAAATAGTAATTCATCAATGCTGATGTTATGTTGGATGCCACTGGTTCTCCTGGCACCAGTCCATCGGATTCTCAGAACTTTACGCTCTGCCACCAAATCTGGAAATTTATCTTTCCATCTTTTGTTTTATTGTTAACTCAAGGGATCACATTAACTCCGAAATAACTGATAAAAAAAGACGATAGATATGCAATGATATCTCGAACTCAAAATTCATTATAATTGTATATTCGTAAATGCACCTGTGACAAGGTTGCTCTTCACCGTTTTTAGAACGACGACCTCACAACACGGCTACGAGATGAGAAAATCTTTTTCCAGATAAGGTCAATTCGGAATTCTTTCCCGTATATAGTAATCGGTATGTGACTCCGTGCCAAGGAGACTTTGTGATCATATTAGAATGTCAGGGTGAGGGGGGGGGGCGACACAAGATCGGAGGGGGGTGACTCCCGGTGAATACCTGAGAGCGACGTGTAAGACCAGCTCTTCGCCAACCAGAACAAAACATCACTTCATCGATGCCAACACCTAGAAGGGCAGGAAACGAGGGGCGGAAGTTGCCAAGAACGGCAAGGTGAGGTCGCGACCTCAACAACGGCTACTTTAATCGAACGAAAATAAAAAGAGTACGTGAGGACACACTCTGACGACTAGCCGTGTTCCCCTGAAACGCCGAACAGATTCGCAGAGATTACGACATGGCGCAACGCCTTTTACCACTGCTCCCTCCCCTCTCTCTCTCTCTCTCTCTCTCTATTTTCTACGCTCCTTAGATCCAGCCCTCAACCACATACATCTTTACTCATTGATCGCCCCCCCCCCCCTCCCCGTATCAACCTCCTCTCATCGGTGTTGCTAAGAAACTCGCTCGAGACGACCACCACGACATGTTGACCGGGTACACACAAGGACACTCAAAAGCAGCAATAGTAAGGAGATAACTTTCATCGTCTCGGGAGATGGGCGAAATAAGAGAGCAGGCACCCCCGAAAAAAAGATGGAGCGAAGGAAAGTTTCGAAATCACCGGCGAAACGAGCGCGAAATCGGAGTCGATGAGCGAATAAACAAAAAAAAAAAAACGATGACGAGAAAAAGGAGTAGACAACAAAAAAATCCTGCCCTTACACCCAACTCCCCCTCATATTCTGCTTGTGCACGCAACGGTGTTTCTGCTATACTTTTTTTTTACAATAGAAAGGGGGGAGGGAAAAGGAGTTAAAAGAGCGTCGATAAACGGGAGTCATTAAATGAGCGAAGCGATACCTCCAACAACCAACCTTCAAGTTGCCATGCACTAGTACTTGTCAATGAACGGAAAGAGAGCGTGAGTAAAAGAGCGAGTAAAAAAAAAAGATTAGAAAATGACAGAAGGGGAGCCAATGAGCTGGAAAACAAAAGGGGAGATAGAGGAGGGACTACGAACGCCGTTAACACTGCAACCGGCGTTCCCATCTGCTCCGCCAGTCTCTCTCCGCCTGTAGAGCACCGTTCTTTTTTCGACGAACGAACTAACGTAGAGGATACCATGCGGGCGAAGGAAAGAGGTGAGGTAACGGGGGTCGAGGCCCAGCGTTCTTGGAGGGAGAAGGCGAGGGGAAGGAGAGACGCCCAGGCGACGGTTTGCGGGTGAGGAGGAAAGCAAAAAAAGGAGGAGAGAAAACTCGGGCAACGCACTCCCGGTGAGCGCCAGGAGGTCGCCGAACGACATTGACGGAGAAGAACGGCGGGCGGATGGCGATCTCAGAGTCCCCCGCGCTCGTCTCGGAGGCTTCGTGTCTGGCTCGGAGCCGTTACCTTCCCCCCCCCCCCCCCACCGGTGCAGCGCTATCGCAATGTTTTCGCTGGGTCATTGCCTTTCGATTCGACCCACGCAGATTAAATCTTGGCACACGGAGCCGAACAGTGCATCCGCGCGTCTGCTAAGATAACTTTATATTTCCTGAGACACACAAATATTTTGACGGCCTCGTTTTACACAGTGGTGTGTACTGGATAACATTGTTGTGCTGCACATATCGCATTCTAGAGAGAACAGACGCGGACAAATTTAAGGAAAGCCGCTGTCGTGTTTTACGCAGAAACTACTCGAGAAGCGAGATCACCAATGTGACGTTGTGGTTTCAACTCGCACTGATGATTTATTGTAGCGAACAATTTTGCGCTTAGTAGCTGCGTTTGACCACTAGCAGGTCTTGAGGGTCGATTTCTGCGTTCCCTTTCATAGTGTGCACCACTGTACATCACCGAAGTACGACAGCTCTGTTGCTTCCGGGATGAGCTGATTTCGACTTTACGTGAAGCGTTTGTGTCGTGCACTTGCAACACAGTAGCTTTCCACGACCAACATTTAGTCAAACTAATGAAAAAAAATTAAGAGCGCTAGATCAGACTGCGAAAGGCGGAGACGAACGAGTCGTATCCATATGTATTAAATGCAGATACATATTTGTATGACCACGCAATGACGCAAGAAGACTGAGAATAGGCCTCATATATACGAAATAGTCGAATTAAAATGCATTGGAGACAAAAAGTTCCAAGTCGGCATATTTCGACGAAACGAGTGAATTAGCACGTCGTGTTCACTGTCCAGTGCAAAAACTTCACGCATTAACATACTCTGCTACGCCTCACTTTTTTCGTGTTTAAAGAAAAAGTCATATAAGTTATATAAGGCGTAAGACACAGGGCGATAGCGCCAGCACATGACAAAAAAAAAAAAAGGCAGAACGAATGTGAGTCGACTGCGAAGCGTATGTCATCTACCAAAAAAAAAAGAATAACAATAGCTAGACAATTCGAGTTAGAAAGGTAATTTCGACATCTGTACCGAGAGAAAAACCCATCTCAGTCCGCCAAGAGGGACCGACACTCTGGCACAAAAACAACATTGCGTAACCAAAGCGTAAACAACACGACAACTACGCTAAAAGAAGGAAAACAAGCTATCGCAACATCTATGTTGTACACTCAAGGTCCACCGGCTAAATCTATTAGACATACATCCGATGAAGTAATAAACAATTGTTGAGGTTTTACGTGCCAACACCACGATATTATTATGCGGGAAGTGAATGGCTACTGATATTTCAGCCACCGTTTAACGTGCACCTAAGCCTTATGTACACAGGCCTCTGCCATTTTTGCTCCATCAATATAGGATCGGGATTCGAACCTGCGGCCTTTGGGCAGCAGTCCACAGAAAACAAGTTTACTAATATCAGTTTGGTACGGAGGGGTTGTTTATTGGGATGGGTAATAAATTTGATTACTGTGAAGACGCGCATATACTACAAAATCAGCCGAAAAACATTTAGGGGAAAGTCAGACCCCCCCGTGCGGCCCTGACCAAGCTAAAGCAATAAAGTAATAAGAGCACAAAGTTATTGTTACATTTACGCTCGCATGTCAAAACCTGCTAAAGCCAAAACAAGACACGGTTAGGTCAAAATGCTAACAAAACGCGCTTCGTTATTTCTTTTGTTTCTTCAACACTAACACTCAGTCGCATCCGGTTCCCAAACCTAACGCAGTCGCAAAAATCGAAAACAAAACACCAAACAATAGAAACTAAGACGGTACGATACTGTAAACAAAACCGCGAAAAAGAAGATATACACTAAGAACGCCGTTTTCTTTGTTTTTTTGCACAGCGTAGGTCAATCGTGTTGGCTTCGAACACCACAGTGTGCATAAACGGAAGAAGCCACCGACAGCGTAAACCCCTCTCCGTCTTTTCTCAGAATCGCAGACGTAAACAACCAGGTTGCCTGACCGCGATGTTGGAAGAAAAACAAAAAAAATAAAGAAAATGCTGGATGGAACACGCGCGCCTAGCGTTCTCGCTTGCGCAAGGTGCACGAGCGAACTACACCACAACTACGAGTCTATTTTACTTTTTATTTTTGTTTACTCATTTACTACACTTAACAGCCGCCACACTTATATACAGTAATGACTGACAAGCCGTTAGCAACAACTGGCATTTTCGCTGTCAATGCGTAACAGACACACGCGCTACAGGTGGAGGGAAAAAAAAAAGCTAACGTCAAACGCCATGATTGAGTCGTGGCATCTATAAAAAGATCTTTCATCGGACCAGCATCAGTATCAAACGCGTTGAACGGCGTCATAACGAAAAAAAAAAAAAAACAAATAAAGTCGTGTGTTCGCATCACACTGCGAACGTTACGAAGCGAAGGCAAGTGACGCTGATGATTTGCAAGTCCGGCTCACAAATGTAGAGGAGTTGAAAAAAAAATTAATTCAAATTAAAAGCGCTAAAGCGACGGAGGAACGCCGATGGCAAAACGTTCTCCCCGCGTCCTTCGTTTATCTGCAATTACACGTGCAATATGATTTAAACTTGCTCCTCGCGCTAATGTCCCGGTCGGTCGCCCAGGAAACACTCATGTCGCAGTAGTAAAGAAAAAAAAAAGAAAGCGATACCAATAAATACAAAACGAACGCACCCAATCTTCGGAACTGGAAGATGAAAATAAAAATGACAAAACTCCTAGAGAGAATAAGGATAATAGGACACGTTTAGAAGAATACTCACCGGGCTCCTTTCGCAGGACGTAGGACGCGGTGCGACACTTGTCACTCCACGGCGATGCCTCCTCGAATCGCATTCCTCTTTTAGTGGCGCACCGAATATCACGAGCAGGATTTCGGAAAATAACAAGTCCCGTCGAAGAAGGACGGACGCCGCCACTGTCAGTTGTCAACAACTCACAACCAAACAACGACGGTTACGTTTTTGTCGCCGACTCGAATGTCCAGGAAATTCCAGGAACAGTTTTATCTCCAAACCCACGACACGGACGCCAAAGAACAAAACTGTTAAGGGGAACGTCCCCGAACTACTTGTTCCACCAATGTTGTCTTCGTCCAAACCGTCAATCCATCATAAAATTAGGAAGAGGTTTCACGGCCGTAGTCGGTGGGGAAACACCGCACTGTTATCCGTCACGAATCGATATCCACGCACTTGATGATGTCTAAGTCAAGTTCTGTTTCTTTCCCAGAACTCGGCTAGTTGTAAACGTCGGGGCGCAAAAGAACAACAAAAAGGGGGGGTAACCGTCGACTTGTAACGTGAAAAGAACACCCACGCCAACACTGACACACCGGAAAAAAAAAATTAACACACACACACGGATGGTGTCGTTCCTTTCCTGTAGTTCCGCCTTTTTTTTTTTCAACGCCGGAAGTAGAAAGGTCCCGCGGAAGTAGTAGTATCCGGTCGACCGTGCGACGAGAGAAGATCACTGGCGTCGTGCGTTGAACACGACGACGCGCTGAAGAAGTCGTTGACGAGCGGAGGAGACGCAGGGATGCCACGCATCACGCTCGCCTGGACCAGCTGCTGCCGTTTCCAGCGCGCGACACGACGGTACACGCGGCGAAGCGCCGCCGACGTAAGTAGAAGAAGACGCACGCACGTAGGCACTAAATCCAACTGCCGCCGCTACAACACACGCGCAGGCAGCCGCCTTTGCACTGACTGAACGCCGCCGGTGTAGCGAGCGGCGGCCGAGCAGTCTTTTCCCGAACGAGAAAGGAGGTTAGAAAGAGAGATGAGAAAGGGCAAGCGAGAAGAAACAGAGCGGAGAGAGAGTTAAGAGAGGCGGAGTCGGGGAAAGAGAGAGGAGCCAACGACCTTGCTCCGTTGGCACTCCGTGCGTTCGACGACGGTCGCCCGACAAGGGAACTTTTTTTTTTTTTAGGAAAAAAAAAAAAAAGAGTACGAGGGGAAAGGTTGGTTGTTGGCCCGTTTGGATGACGGTAGAGCTTGCGCTCCTGTTGAAGAGAACCGTTGTATCGCAGTCGAAGTTGAAATTGAAGAAATGCCGACCTTGAGCACTCTGCTTAAAATCATACAGTTTCGTACATTAATAACAAGAGAGGAATCGCGCTGCAATTGTGTACCTTCATGGGAAATATAGGATGTACAGGCTTTGGATTGGATAGGGTTGGCTAGCGAACTGTTTACGGACTTTTTTTCTACAGTTTCAGTTTCGTTCTTCGCGCAGCGCGAGTAGTGGGGTGCGGTGAAAGAGGTTGAAGCAGTGTCTTTGTTGGTCGAAGAGGCTGACAACCACTAGATTTCCTAATTCGCTGCGACGTTAGAGCTTTACGAGTCGTTTTGACAGTTTAAATGAAGCGTCGTCCACTCCGGGTATAACGTAGCAACCATTTCTTGTCTTCTGTGCGTTGTTGAACAATAAAAAATTCACAGCGTGCGCGTTAACTAAAAGCCGAATTCTCCTGTCTCTCATTCCCCTTTAGCAGCCATTGGCATGTACATTGATCACTATTTTTTATTGTTCAACAACGCACAGAAGAAATCTCGCACCGGCACCACTTTGGAAGTCAAAATGTTATACATGTTACACACTACTACAACGGCTACGAGGGACGAACGGGTGCCGCTATAAAGAGCTTCGCCCTTAAAAAAAATTTGGCAGATCCTGCGTACAATGGGAATCAATGATATGCGAAGCACGAATGAGGAAGGTTGATATGTCACTTTAAAATCAGCACAACGTTACCAGGTGAGGGTTAATGGTGCCGTACATGACTTCCATGTCATCATTTTATCATGCTTGGATGCGTCGTTTACCTTAATCTATTCGCGCCACGTGATACCAAATTTAGTACATGTGGAGCTAGCCAAACGGCCTCGAGCACGCTATGAGCTTGGCATGTTGTCATTTCCTCAAATGACACGCTTGTCAGCATTATGGTGTTTGCACTAGCCATATACTTTCGTCATACATTGACGTCATGTAACACCAAATTTGGTACATGTGAAGCTAGCAAAGTGGCCGCGAGCGCATCATGAGCGTAGCGTGTAGTCATGTTGTCACATGACAGGCATCTCATGTTTATTCTGTTAGCACCAGTATCATACCTTCGTCATCCATTCAAGCCCCGCGATACCAAAATTTTGTATAAGTGAAGTTAGAGAAACGGCAACCAGCGCATCATCAGCGTCGCACGTAGTCATGTTGTTACATGCCACGCGTGTAATGATTTTCATGTTATGGTCTGTCGCTTGTGTTCGCCATGCAATCATGACATACTGTACCAGTTTTGCAGCATGCCATGTGAACGAAACCACCGCAAGAGCTGCAGGACCATGAAATGTAATTCATGACATACATGTCATTACTTTCATGTTATGACTAGTCAAATATGTTCTTCATGCAGCCATGTTATGCCATACCAAGTTTGGTATCGATACCATCATCGAAACAGCCAGGAGGAGGAGGACAAGCACAACAAGAGAGAAAGCAGGGAGGTTAACCAGGCGCATTTTCGGTTTGCTACCCTACGTTGGAGGAATGGGAAGGGGGCATAAAGATGAGAGAGAGGGGAAAGAGAAACGGCCAGGAGAGCTAAAAGTCGTAGGCGGCTAGATAGATATATAAATTGATACGCTCAAAGTCACCGAAGTTCGCTAAGAAATGCTTCGCATTTAAAAAACCCAATTCGTCAGTGGGATCTGAACCCACAACATTCGAATACGTTCGCACAAACTTGAACTTGTCGCGATAAATTGCAAGGAGGAGCCAACTTCAACGACACTTCTTCACAATGCTTGTGTCTTCGCGCTCTACGGGGCGCCATTTCAGTAGTGTCAGCGTCGACTCTGCTAAGCGACGGATTACTCTATCAAACGAAATCAAGACTTTGACGAACGCTCTCCCTGTCGGAATGGCTCACTGCTGGAGTGGGCACGCAAACCATGGCCTCCGTTGCCGTCGGGATCCGTGGAAGCGATCAAAGAGGCCGTGCTGGGCGAGAGAGCCTTGCCAAGTGACTGAACGAGGCGTGAGGTGGCGCCACGGCACACCATCACCTCCTCGCCCATGTCGTTACTCTTTCCACTCAACTTTCCACCGTATCACACTGGCGCACTTCGCCACTTTGCATTGTCCTCCCTTTCGTAGGCTCTTTCATTTTTGTGTTTTCTTTGTTTCGTCAAGGAGGAGGGAGAATCACGACCGGGAATTTACGGACGCGCTATCATTTCGCTTATTTTTCACAGCGTGAGCGCTGGACTTGAAGGCCGAGTCACCATCTCTCGGACGACTCGAGCAGGAGCTAATGCAACCGGTAGGAAATAATAAACAAATAAATAACAGTTGGCAATCATCGTGCGAACGCGTGCGCCGAATAAGGCGCTCAGTTGTCCCAATAATCTGCCCAACGAAACTATTTGCATGAGCACTTACGCTATATTACTCAAACGAATTTGGGTCGTGCTGCATTCGAGCGGCATTACAACCTGCGAAGACATTTTGCCGATGGTTGGGTCATTTAACCATCTCATTGCCGAATGCCGATTACGCTATTACAATACAAGTACACAAAAAAAAGGGGGGGGGGGAGACCGATGGTGGGCTCGTTTTTTCTGTGAGACATAACCTAACTGACCATTTTTGGGGGCTATAGTTGGTTTATGACACCTGAAGGGGGAATAATTGCAGCGTGAAGCGATACATGGACAAAGCTTCATTTTGTTTCAATTCGCACATTTTATGCATTATAAGTCTTTGTATTCTTTTTTTTAGTTCTACTTTGCATTATTTATGGCTCGTTTCATAGTGTATATTTTGTTTTCATTAGGTATATTTCTTTACTGTTCTGCAGCAACGTGTTTAGTCTAATTCATATACTTACGAAGAGTGCTACTATAGCTACAAACGCGACGTATTACCATAAGCGGCCTTTAACAGGAGGTACCGATACATACTTCAACTTTGGAACCTTGCTATGTATACTAAACATATGTAACATTTTTGCATTTGTATCAATTGCAATTCTGATTGATTGATTGAATGAATGATTGGGTTGGATTGAAAGCGCCAGCCCCGTGCTCTTTTCCCGTCGGTGTATCGCTTTGCGCTACAAATATTTTCCTTCGGACGTCACGGGAATTTCGTCCAACATACAGCACAAAGCAAAGCAGACAACCCATCGCTACGAATATTATGGATAAACGAAGCACTTTAGGGGCGCGGCTGAACAATGTCCTCACAATCAACAACATGGAAACAAGAAAACAACCGAGTTCCTAGAATTATCTGCGGCTCATCCACGTATACACGATTTTATCTTCGATTCATGGGCGAAGCCATCTTGGGCTGACAGGCGATTGTTTAGACGGATTTCTTCACTCTAAGAAACGGTCGAATAAAAAGGGCGTCTTTTTTGCGACACAATAGCAATATATCTTGCATTCCTTAAGTTATCGCCGCGCACCCATCACTTTCAGGTCACGAACAACACGCGCGTTATCAGCGTGGTATCGCTTTCTTGATAAGAAAGTGGCCAGGGGTGAGTTTTAAAAAAAGAAAGCGCAAGCAAGCCAGATGACGATTTTTGTTGTGGCACAAAACTACACTCTTTTTACTCGGTCATTTAGCAAAGGAATTCGCAAGATAGGTGATTATGGTTGTACACTCTCTTTACTCGGTCATTTTTTTTTAGGAAAGGAATTCGCAAGATAGGTGATTATGGCTGTGGGACAAAAAAATTGCCCGCAGCTTCCCTCGGGGGAACACTGAGGAGGATGCGGACCATATAATTGGTTAACGGGGTGTTAAAGTGCGACTTACATGGGTCGATGGCTAAATTGGTTAACGTGGTTGTGAAATGGGGTGTTAAATTGCGACTTACTTGGGTCGATGGCTAAATTGGTTAACGTGGTTGTAGGAGGGGGTGTTAAATGAGTGAACACGTACACACGTATGCGAAAGGGCGGCGCTGGTCGAAGGGACGTCGATCATTGTGTTTGTGGATTCGTTGGAATTCATTTCACCGCGACCTTGGACGTCGACGCGCCGTACAAACCAACCGACGAGCGGCAACTGAGCGAGCGAGCGCCGACCTTGAGTATATATACAGCACGACGGCGCATGCACTGTCAGCTGTTGAATGTTCTCGAAGCGCGACGCCACATGCGCGTCCACTGGAGAATCAGGAGAATTGTAGATGTCGAACGCGGTGTGTAGAGGAGGAAGGGTGCACAGATGGTGGAGGAGTGAAGCGCGCGCGGTGTGTAGAGGAGGAAGGGATGCACAGATGGTGGAAGAGTGGGCGACGGCGCATGCGCGCGCGTCAGCTGTCGAATGTTCGAGAAGCGGTGCGGACGGCGCACTACAAGGCGCGAGTATAAGATGCTCCGCATCTAAAATACGGCCTTTTCACTCGATATGACCTCAGAGTCACGGCACCAGCCCAAGCGTTTTCGTGCGTGGGGGTTCGCCGTAGCACTGTTCACAAGATACGGATACACAACCGCAACGTTATCAGTCCAAGATGGCGGCACTCGAACGGAGATAGCCAGTCGCCTATCGTGTCTCTGAGTCAACCCCCCGGACGCAGTGCGTGAAGACGTGTGTAAGTCGGAAAACCCGTGACCTTAAATGAAGGCTCCGCTCACACAGGCAACGTCCACTGCTCATCAACGATCACATCAAAAAGAAAAGTGGCGCGGGAATCGAATTTAAGCCGTTATGCATAAAGGCTTGTTTATTAGGTGAGCGAATCTCGTAAACTGAGCCAGCCATTCTCAACTACCACCCTCCCAACGTCTCTTTGTCGCCTATTCTATCCTTCAGTATCGCACGAAGAAACTAAATTCGACTTTGGTCTGGCTATACAAGTCCCGGCATGCTTACTGAACTGGATATCGAAGATGTGTGCAACTTTCCATTAAATCAAGTCCTACTGTGCAATCTATGGAGGGCAGTTGAAGGCCAGCACCAGATTTTTTTAAGAGTGGGAGGGTGGGTGGCACTAACGCTAAGGAAGTTCCTTCGAGAGGTAATAGAGGATGGAAAGTCATGCGCTGTGTCTTGATTGCCCCCCCCCCCCTTCCCCCTCCCTTTGCCTCCGCCTCTAAGTAGCCAGTGTTCGCGCTCTTTGAGGGCACGACACAAGATAACCATGTATACACAGAGCGGCGACACAGTGAAATTTGGCTTCGGCTGGTTCACACAGAACGTATCCAGGGGCTTGATTTGGGTGGCTTAACACCCCTCCCTCCGCCATCGCCACCTCAAAAAAAATTTTACGCTCCTGACTTAAACGCTCGAGACTATGACTCAAGCCCGACAACACTGGGCTCAACTTGGGCTTACTCGGACTCGGGACTCCCAAAATCGTAGGGCGAGCCAGGTACGCTGCAGACAAACCCAAGGATCAGGTCCGAGTGAGTCATAATCAGGGAGCTAATGACTAATCTTGCCGACTAATCCAAACAGGTTTTAACCATCTGCAGTGTAGGGTATACTGTGTGAGTGGGTCAGCGTGCAATGCCTTTTCAATTCACGACACATCAGCTATACAAACCCAAAATGCGAAACGGCGTTCAGCAAGAGCTCCACGACATCACGAAATGTCAACGTACTCTAGATACACGCAATACGTACAAACTTACTGCATTAATTAGTTATCTACAAGACAGGCGCATACCTATATGCTATCAAATGTCGAAAGGCGCTCAGAAAGAATTCCTATAGTCTCAAGATGCCAAGGACTTGTTCAGAACGCGGTTGCGTTTCTATATCTATTCCCAAGGTATAACGAAACTATTGTGTAGAAATAGTGCATCTAACATAGAAACAAAAGAAATGAAAGTTACATATACACGACTAAATTTCGATTTGTAACAGTGGCAGTTAAAGCCATCTAAGGAGCTTCCTGCAATGAAGGAATAAAAAAAAAAGTTCTGCTGGGAGTAGCTAATCCGACACACTCACCAGCTTATCGCGCACACACTGGACACGTAGCAACTTTCAGATATCACGCCATTCTTAATCACCATGATCATCACCATGATCATCACCATCATCCTATTTCATCTCTGTCCACGGCAGGACGAGGCTATCCCGCCACGATCTCCAAGTTAATCTAAGTCGCGGCACCTCATTCCGATTTACGACTGAACAATTTTCAAATTTCATCACACACGTAAAACACGAATTGGGATAAACCTACTAATTGAAAGATTGTCTGCTGTATCGTCTAAAGCTAACGCCGTTTTTTTTTCTAGTTAAACACGTATTTGGATGTTTATATCACCCCTCATAATTACTTTGGCGCATCACGAAACAAAAAAAAAGTGAAGATGCGCTTGATGGCAATTACGTGATCTTTTAGTAGCGTACGCTAGTGTCTCTATAATAGCGTTTGAATGCGGTAGACTTTTTAGTTATAACCTTAAAAGCACAGACACGCCTTCGCTTCCACTGAGCAGAACGGTGGCGCCACCTTCGCATGACGTACAATTCGAAGCTCATGAGCGATAGCGTGAACGTTCATGATGATTATTTGTGCTGTTGCTCTTCCTAACGGGCGGTCACATATGCAGTGTTCCAGCGCCACCTGCCAACGAGTATAAGTACCACTGCCATAATGCACTGCCGAGGCTGTCCCATCGGCTTTTGTACCCCCAGCAACAGATAATTTAATTTGGTCTGCGTGTTGTTATGGTGGGTGATGCCCTTATTGTACAGAAGAGGGGCACCACAACATCACACAGCTCAAATATCAATAAACCTTTTTTCTCTCATTCGCCCTTCACCCTCCTCGGCTGCAAATGCCCTTCCGTCGCTCGACTCATCCACGGCTGTGTGTCCCGCGCGTCACGTGACCCACTCGAGTTCAACTTTTTTTTATTCACATGTGAAATAAAACATGAACTATTCCCGTTTGTCATCTGGACAACTTTGCATCGGTGTTTGCACATACCAAAAATATGTCGCAAATACCCGACCTTCAAGCGTCCATCTTCTTCTGAACATCTGGCTTAATCTTGCCCTTTCCTCTTCTGTTTTTGCTTGGCGAAAAGGGTACGGAGCATACGCGCGCTAAGGTAGGTTGTTGCAGCCTTGACTATGCAGCCCGTATTCACAAACACTCCTCTACTCAAACTCGACCTCAAGGGATCCTTGAAGGACTGTTTCGCATTGCGATTTCTGTAACGCGAGAAGCCTCAGAGATCCCTTGAGGTCGAGTTTGAGTCGAGGAGCGTTTGTGAATACGGTGCATAAGTGTCACCGTCGTGTGTCTTCGCGCTGCACCAGTAGAATTAGCAAGCACCAGCTAGCCCAAGAACAAGTCTTTATGCAGGATATTTGAAGAGAACAGCGCTTGCCGAAGCGTTCATTGGCGCCAGGAGCACCCTATGTTCGCTAAAGCATGAGTTACACCATAGCAGTACATAACCTTTCCCACTTGAGACAATCAATAACAGAAGCGATGAAAATAACCACACCTTCCAGTTTGAACTACACGCAAAGCTGTTACCAAACGTGAGCTTCAAGCGAGATTGCATCGCCAAAATTTCAGATTCGGAATGCCTCCATATATTAAACGCCAACCGGAATATCGACACTTCGTGTTCTTTGTCTTCTTGGTTCCGTGAATTCTCAGCTCTCTTTCCCTCTCCCACACTTCCTTTCTTTTCCGAGAATCAAGCGACACGGCAAGCGCAAGTCAGACTGCATACATACCTCCATCAATCATGCAGTGCGCAGAGTTGCGGTGGAACAAATCGAACGCCGACTGCGTCGAGAGTCGAGCGCTTACGTTAGATTAGCATGTATATGAATGTAGCGAACGACTAAAGCGCCGAAGAAGAAACGTAGACAAATGTGCGACACGAAAACGCAGGGTTGCTGCACAGTGTGCTGCTAGAAGACGAAACCTTACCGACTCGCCCAGTTTTCGACGCTCGGTTGATTGAATCTCGCGGCCTACCCGTGCTTCTCGGGAGGGAGAACGCAGAATAAAGTCCGGAGCTCAAGCAGCTGCGGGAAGAAATAACGACGAATTGAAGAAGAAAGCTGCGTCGCTTTTCTGGCGCACAAGCAGAGTCCATGAGAAAATTTTCCAATTACTATTCACAAGTGCCATCCAAAGAGCCCCGCCGGTCTGCTCGCATGAATACCTTTACGGGCAAGAAACGAAAGTATGGATGAATTGAGCGAAGATCTACGCAGTGGAGTCAATGGGAATAAGGACGTGACGAAACAACATCCAAGCCAAGGAGTTCAAAGAGACAGGAAACGACCTGATGTCACTCGCGGCAGCAACCTGGAGAAAAAGGCTGTTCTAATAAGCATAAGCGACGAAACGTGCTGCGCGCGACATACATTGAATAGCTACGGGGAATCCCGGAAATGAGGCGCTTCGCAGTACATTTGCTGTGGAATCAGAGAGAGAGAGAGAGAGAGAGAGAGAGAGAGAGTGAGAAAAGCTGCCTAGAGAGACGGCGAGGAGGCGCGAGGAAGAAAAAAAAAAGGAGTGGAGAGATCAGTTCAGGGAAAAGGAGTAGCGCTGGCAACCACGGCACGTAAAGGAGTAAAAAGGGAGTGATAAACGGAGTGATAAACGGAGGGGAGCAAACAGAAAGGGAACCTTGGTAGGTGTTGCTTCACGTGCCGACTTGGGCGCGTGGCCGCCAAAAGACTCTCTTCCTTCTCTTTCACGGGTACGAGAGGGGTGCTTGGGGGAGAGTGAAACACACGCGCTCTTACACAGCGCGTGCCGCCGCTGCTACCGCCATCGATCGCCCCGTGCGCACAAAAAGGGTGTTGCTGCGCGAGTCCTGTAAATGGCCTCCGAGATTGAAAGCACAGCGCGGGGTGTCTCGGAGGCCTCGTAGTGAGAGACGAGGACGTTCGGGAAACGGGCGCTCAGCAACCGCTCGTGCCCGGTAGAAGTGGTATGATCTGATTGGCCAAATCCACCGCCGGCGGCGGCTCCGAATGGAATGATGAGCAAGAAAACGCGCGCGCGTAAAAATGGCGTGGCACTTTCTTTCTTTTTCTTGCCTGTGTACACCTCTGAAGGTCGGGTACCACATAGTAACTCGTTGCTGTTCGCCCTGCACCATCGATGACTGTATCCAACCGAAAGCTCTCAGTGCGATGAATCATTTTTCTTCTTTTTGTTTGCGTTTATTTGCCGTTCGAATGCCTGAGACCCTGGTCGATGTCAGACGCGAATGCCGTTTGTGTAACCACTCATTTTTTTTTCACTTCCAGGAACTTACGCTTCTTTCCAGCCTTCAGGATCGAGACCATTCATTCATTCATTCATTCATTCATTCATTCATTCATTCATTCATTCATTCATTCATTTATTCATTCATTCAGGGGTTCATGCAAAATTTAGATGTTAGGGGGAAGTCACTAGAAGGCACGTGCGAGATGGATAAGTGCCTGTTTTTTAAGAGGGAAGAAGAATTGGTGAAGGGCTCATTTACGTTGTTAAATACAAACGTAGTGAAGCCAACGGTCAGTGAAGTCAATCACGATATAGGAACATCGCTTGTAGTTTTTAAATGTAATGTAGTAGTTACGATACAATTGTTAATAAATAATAGTAATCATCTGAGATTTTACGTCCAGAAACCAGGACATGATGATGAAAGACGCCGTAGTGGACACTCCAGATTTCGACCATTTGATGTTCCTTCATCGCACAGTACTTGGGCCCTTGGGCCCTCGGCCGGGGACCATACCTGGTAATTAATTAAAGCGGACGACAATACTTGTCGTTGGAAGGGACCGATCACAAAGCCTTCGGATAATGCCTTTCATTGTCTGCATTGTCTGTTGGTTTCTTCAGATAGCCTGTAAGAAGGGAGTGCATTGGATTGGTGGGGAAAAAATTATTGGGGGATGTCAGGCTCCATCAGGGAAGGTGTTAATAGGCTGTATAAATCCCTGAAGTGATTGAGTGATTGGTTGTTTGGTTGATTAATCGATTCACCGATTTATTGATTCGTTCACTGATTCGTATACAGACTGAACTGATACGCCGAGGTAGCTCGCAGACAAAATGTGTCAAGAGCAAAAATGCTACTTATCCTAACATGAATTTTAATTCTGCAGCAGGTGATTATCTTTTGATATTGAAAAAAAAAAAACGTACGTAGTTTGTTCTAACAGTTCTCGCAAACCATATCAATCGCAATGACCAAGGGCTACATATTGACGAAGCTTGTGCGCTCCACGCGCTACCCAGCAAATGAGGTACACCAGCAAAAAAAAAAAAAAAAAAAGACGTTGCTTATCTTACTCAGAGTACGTATAAGAACTAGCTCGTACGTTTTTCTGTTAGCTTACCGTTGCCTTTGCCCTTGACGCTGATAGAAACGCCAGCAGAGTGACGTCCGTGCGTCTAGCCCACGTGTACGCTTGTGATGCAATAATTCTACGTACACCTAACAGTCTAGTCCCTGACCATGCTGTCCACCACCTACTAAAATTTAATTCTTGCAGTCTGACGCACCCAAAACCACCATACGATTATAAGAGACGCCGTATAGTGGAGGACACTAGAAATTTCCACCACCAGCGGGGTTTTTTAATGTGCACCCAGATGTGAGCGCACAGGCCTACAGCATTTTCGATATCGTAAATGTTATATTTATGACGTCAGACGAAGTTAAGCAAAGTGGACGAAAAATCGCTTCTTTCGGTGGAATCCGAACCAGTAAACCTTCGAATAAACGTGTCGATATTATTATAGCGGGTAATGAAGGTCTTGTATACTAAAAACAAGCTGCGTGTCAAGCACGACTGTACGGTATTAAAGTCCGTAGCATACGGTGAATTAGCGCTAATAAAACACCACAGTTAACTGCCGGAAGCAGCATATCACCACACGTTAATATGGCGTTCGAGAAGACTATAGCCCTTACTGTAATGCAGCAAGACTATAACTGTCTAAATTGAATCCTCACTGCAAAGTGAGGATTCATTATAGACAGTTATAGTCATGCTGACTGTTAGACAGTTATAGATAGACAGTTATAGTCAGCTCTCGAGTGCACTGCCACACAAAAAAACAAAACAAAATGGCAAGTTGGGCTAGTTGGTCTTCTCTTTCTCAGACGATGTATTGATGCTCCCCGTGAAGCCTCCCCCCTACCCCCCCCCCCCCAATCCCAACAAAAGCTGTACGCCCCCAACGTAATTTTTGCGTGGCCTCCGGGACGTGCAAAATCATTTGTGACGTCACAAAGAACGGCGACTTGTGGCGTCAAGACAACGTCATCACGTGAGCTTTTCTGTTTGTTTTTTTTCGTATTAGTCGCTGACGTCGCCGACAGTCGGTTCTTCTTGTTTGATAAGGTGTCGGAGGCTTCCACCTTCGAAAATCGTGATCGAAACCATACTTATAGTCCGCTCGATATTTCGGACTAGTAGTTAATTATTTTAACGTCCCTAAACCACGTCTTCATTGTGAGGGACGCCGTAGTGGTCGGCCCGATAACTTTCGGCCACGAGAAATTCTTTTGTCAGTCTACGGGACTGAAGTATTTTCGCCTCTATCGGAGATCTCGATCTATATCGATTAACGTCCAAACTCTACAAGTTGTTCGTGATATCGTAAACGTCATAGCTGTTTGCTTGTTTCTTTCCCTATTTGTTTCCCTTTCATTCTGAGCTTGCCCTGCGACGAAGACTGCGGAGACGAAAACAACTCGGGCGGCTGAGGCAACTTCGAAAATACCTCTCCTTTGTATACACACACGCACGTCGGAACGCGTCTACATAACCCAGCCGCATGCATGCACAGGCGCGCCAGGGCGCTATATTTACACCCACTTGGGGAAAGGAGACTCGGGAAAGCTACATACAATGCACACCGCGTCGGTCGACCCTCTCACGTGCCCTCCATCGTTGCTCATGTAGAACACACGTGCACACAGGCGTTCCCTATACTGTTGTCACCATAGAGTTTCCTAAAATTAACTAGAGGTGACTCTGGCGCTGCGATCGTTCAGCGACAATGGGAATGATGGGTATAGTACACACATTTGCCAAGTCTTCGTACTTGCTGGCGGCGAATCACACTTGCGGCTTCGTTCATTGCTGTGTTTCGGTTTTGTTTTGAAATGAAGATTCAACCCTTTTGAAAGTTCGTGACCCGATTTTGAAAGGTAAGTCTAAAAAAAAAAATAAGGTCGTGAAGTGAAACCGCTGAACATTTGCCGATTTTTGTTTCGCGAGAAAACAGCTCCAAGCCACACGAACACACACGGAGTCAAAAGCAGGCCAGAAGTACGAAGATTAGACACATGTGTATACTACACATCATTCCCAAGCTCGCTGAAGCACCGTGCGTTGCAGCTCCCATAGACACTAGCGCCAGAGTTCCCTCTGGTGTATATTAGGAAACTTTATGGTTGTCCCATACTATAGGTCAGGGAATAATGTCCGAATAAACAGAATGCCGAGTTATCCCAAAACCATGTTATGACTACGAGGGATGGGATACTAGCGGGCTCCGGAAACTTCGACCATCTGGCACAGAACACGGTCTTCTACCATTCAGTCTCTGCACAAATGCGACCGCCGCAACCTGGATGGAACACGGGACCTTGGAGTCAGCAGCCGAGTAATGTAACAGCGTTTCTAGTTTATTCTGGTCACATTGGACCGTAACAGCTATAGATATAACACCGCGGCGGACTAACGCAAATCTCTCTTCTCCGAGAAGCAACTTAGGGAAAATCCCATAAAGCATCATCTATCCAAAGCCTATAGCAACAACCTATAGAAGCAAGCAGATTAGTCTCAGAATAGTCTACCTTCGCTGTTTCCAGCCTAGGCGATATATAGTTGAAGGTTCGTCACATTTTTTTTTCTTTTACCATCACCATATGGAATAATTTGCCACTTCGCTAAAATGCAAAGTTTCTTTAATTTCAGTTGAAAACTCATTAAACGAGTACCTCTTAAATAGTTGATCTATCTTCTTTGTGTTGTTTTATGCTGTATTATTTGTTTTTGATTCCATGCCTTTTTGTTTTCATTCTGCTTTGTATATTTTTGTTTCTACGATTCTAAAAGCTGCTTGTGCTTTTATTATTTGTAATCGTCACCGAGGGTCCCGTTGCAGTCGTGTACTTTGGGACCCTCGTCTGTATATTTTACTCCCTGTAACATCCTTTTATGACATGATAATAAACTGAGCGTTAAATAGCTCGTCCCGCAGAAATTCCGGCATCGGCGTCGTTGGTCGTGAGCGAAAAATCATCCGATCCGGTGCGCGACCGATAAATCTATAAGAATGCAAATAAAATAAATATAAAAATTACGGGTGTGCGTGTGGGGATCGAACCCGGGTCGTTCGCGTATAGCAAGTGCGCGTGTTCCACGCGTCTGCTTTTGAATACAAGGAAAATAACTTCTCCTGCTTGGAAATGCAAGCGATAGCAACGTTAACGCTTTACAAACACACGTGTCCTGTATATGCATGCTTCACAATGCAACAGGAAATATTGCAGTAATAGTGCGTAGTACAAGCGTATGCATTGCCATCGGGCGTCAGAACGTGCGATTATCGTAATAATTTCGTGATTTAAAGCCGGCCACCCGCTACATAAAACACACACGTTGCTGCGCCTACTTACCCTAAGGCCACGTATCGGGTGCATACAGCAAATTGGAAAAGATAAAATTAACTAAGTACACATAGGGACGGGATAACGCCATCGCGTTCAACTCTTAGAGGCGAAGCTTAAGGACCCCCCAATTGTTGCTTTTAATGTATATGGCTACACTTGGCTGGGCATCGTCCGTCCATCCACCACGCATTTGCACGAATCATAGTTCCTAGTTCAACAAACACATATACTCTTGCAGACGAGGTTGGGCGCACGTGTGACATCACGACAAAAGCAAAGGAAAAACATGGGCTATAGTGTGAAGACAATGTGAATAAGGCCTCGAAAGGGATTGGCTAGCTTTCGCAACGTGATGCCACCTACAACATACTGAACACTCACAACACACACTCACAACACACACACACACACACTCACAACACACACACACACACACACACACACACACACACACACACACACACACACACACACACACACACACACACACACACACACACACACACACACACACTGTGCGTATTCTAAACATGCTATAAGCGTGTCCCTAAACAAAAGAGCGCCCCAACACGTGCAATCGCCAAACGTGTGCGGCTGTGGGTGTTTATATATAACGCCATGTTTAACAATGATGTAACTCTGAAGTGCGCCTGCGCGCCAGCCATAGTTATGTATGTATAGACGTGCGCAGTTTACCGCGGAGGACTATATATAGTCAGAAGGGCACGCAGTCTTGCCAGTGCACGTGTCAACGTGCGGCTATTATATGTAACTGTAATAATATAAATCAGATCTAACAGATAATAATGCCAAGTAAAGTATAGGGCATGTTATATTGAAGTAATTGTAATGTAACGTAATTGCAAGGTCGCAAGTTAGGTCCCTGCCCACGGCAAGCGATATTCTCATCGAGTTTTCTTTCTTCACATTCCCACTATATATACAACTACTTCTAATGACGTCCCCTATACTTTACTTGGAGTGATTCTGTGTGAGACCTCATTGATATTGTGTCTATCAAAAAAAAAACGAGGTCTTAAAATTTACACATATACTAATATAATGGTATTCCTGTATCAAAGAGTCGTAGTCAGCTGTGAATGTTTAGCTTCACGAGAATTGAAACATCAATCGCCAAACAATAAAAACGCAAGCGTTGTTAATGCCACCCTCTCTCCACTTTCTACTGAATAAACGTAACGACAAACAATAGAGCGCGCTATCGCAGGGCAATCGTCTGTGTGTATAAAGGATGCTATGTTTTAGAATGATGCGGTGTTGTTGGGTGGGAGGAAGGAGACACATTTGGTGCCGACCTGTGCGGAGCTCAGTAGACATTTTCGATGCTCGTATAACAGCGCCGCGCGGGTCAGTGAGGGCTGTCAGTTGAATTCAATTCAATGCTCTATTTTCTTGATCAATCAAGATGGCGGTGAGACCAAATCATTGCGAGCTTTATTAGGGTCAGCGCCCCCCCCCCCCCCCCCTACACTTCAGGCATCGTGTAAACGCCATCGCATTTTCCTGTGGCGATAGTTATACCTTGTCTTGTCCTCCTACTGAATGTGCATCATTGGCAAATCAATTGCATATAGAAGCAGCCACAGATTTCTAAGTGTCATCGTGAATCGTGACCAAACATGGAGTCCGCATGACGCGCACCTGAAGAAAAAATATCATTGGCATTGAGAATGCATTCACTGCCCGAAAATCATGGGGCCGTTTCGTGCGCTCAATGCAGGATCTTTATACGGTCCTCTTCCTTGGACTTCTTTGGTACAGCCTTCTTGCCATGTCCGACACGGGTAAGAGTAACATTGATTGATTTGTGGGGTTGAACGTCCCAAAACCACCATATGATTATGAGAGACGCCGTAGTGCACTCCGGAAATTTCGACCACCTGGGGTTCTTTAACGTGCACCCAAATCTGAGCACACGGGCCTACAACATTTCCGCCTCCATCGGAAATACAGCCGCCGCAGCCGGGATTCGAACCCGCGACCTGCGGGTCAGCAGCCGAGTACCTTAGCCACTAGACCACCGTGGCGGGGCTATACAATAGAGGGAACTCTGGCGCTAGTGTCTATGGGAGCTGCAACACACGGCGCTTCAGCGAGCATGGGAATGATGGGTAGTACACACATTTGTCTAATATTCGTACTTCTGGCCTGCTTTTGGCTCCGTGTGTGTTCGTGTGGCTTGGAGATGTTTTCTTACGAAAACATAAATTAGCAAACGTTTAGTGGTTGCGCTTCAATATTTTATTTTTTAGACTTACTTTCCAAATTGGCTCACGAAGTTCAAAAGGGTTCAATCTTTCTTTCAAAACAAAACCGAAACACAGCAATAGACGAAGCCGCAAGTACGATTCGCCGCCCGCAAGTACGAAGACTAGGCAAATGTGTGTACTATCCATCATTCCCATGGTGGCTGAACTATCGCAGCACCAGAGTGCCCTCTAGTTAATTTTGAGACACTCTATGCCCTCTGCGAAATACGATAGGAAAATCTGTGGTCCAATAGCCTCGCATCTTTGAAATGAAAGATAACAAAGCTCGCGCGGCCATCGAACACAATTTGACAACCGATAAAAAAGGTCGGAAAACTTATCTGCGACCTCGCGAACTTCCACGCGATGCGCAAGCTTCTTTTCCTTTCTTTTTTTTCTTTTTTGCTTAAGGGAGATGGGGGTTGGCTTACAACTAGCGATAAAGCGAGTTCGTCAAACTGCATTCGTGGTTGTGTAATGCAGCAGTTCGAGCAACTTCGATGGCTGCGTTAGATAAACGCACCTTCCGTAAACCTGATTGATTGATGTGTTGTGTTTAACGTCACAAAGCCACCATATGATTATGAGAGACGCCGTAGTGGAGGGATCCGGAAATTTCGACCACTTGGGGTACTTTGACGTGCACCCGAATCTGAGCACACGGGCCTACAACATTTTCGCCTCCATTGGAAATGCAGCCGCCGCAGCCGGGATTCGAGCCCACGACCTGCGGGTCAGCAGCCGAGTACCTTAGCCACTAGACCACCGCAGCGGGGCCCCTCCGTAAACCTATATCGCGGATTCGTTTTTTTTTTTCAGTAGCGAAAGTTGATTGGATGTCACGTCCACAGCTCTCCCTACTACATTCAATAAAATAAGTTATTATCAAGGGAAGGCTTAGATGCTTCATCTAACGCGAAAACTCGACGTCAACCCGCGTAACGTGAAGAAAGATTAATCATACGTCATGGCGTCGCCCTATATATGGGGTCAACTAGACGTCACAGGTCATCTGAATAAATGGGCTCGGTTATCGTGACACCATACAACCTTATGCATCACAGATAGATGCCAAAGTTGGTGACACAAGCGTCACGTCATGCGAATTCGCACGATGACGTTGGCACAGGGCGTCATTGTTCGGTCAAAGCTGGGCCGATCTCGGAGGCAATCCGAAAGGACGTGAGGCGCAAGGAGCTTGCTATACACCTCAAAACTCATAGGCTGATCGCCAAAATTTTCGCCAATAGCTTTAGGGGGCGGGACAGAGTAAGAAAGAGGGTATACACTCTCCCGAAACAATGCCCGAAACAGTGCCATTCCTCCAAGGAGATAGCTAACGATTACGGAACAAATTGATGACAATAAGCACCCACACAGAGGCCGCAGGAAGTTCGACGAACGTGTATACACATACAGGAAGAACAATTACAGTTCTTTAGCACATCGCTTTCGACGTTTCACTGCAGGTGTTCTCCTCGATGGTTAGTATATAAGTGTGCGTGTGTAGTTGAAACCAAGAAGGAGAACTAGGCATGGGCCAGGCACGTAGCGCGTAGGCAGCATAACTACTGGTCATTAAGCGTAATTAATAACTTGATTATAAGTGAAGGTAAACGCGCGAGAGGGAGAGAGAAAATCGGGCGGGCAGTTGAGATTAAGACGTTTTCAGGTATAACGCGGCAGCAGAAAGCACAGGACCGGGTTAACTGGTGGAACATGGGAGAGGTCCTCGCCCTGAATTGGGCGTAGTCGGGCTGCTGCTTCTGCGACTACTATTGATGATGATAACGATGATGCGGCGTATTGTTTCATGGGCGAACCACCAGAGGGTCTCGACATGCCGGCGCGTCATCTCGTTGTCGCGGTCCTTGAAAAAAACCACGCCACAAAAGTCGGGTAGGTTTCACTACTAAGTTGCCACCAGTCTATAGTATGCATATTGTGAGTTTTCGTCGTTACTGGGCTTGATTGATTGATTGATTGATTGATTGGTATGTGTGGTTTAACGTCCCAAAACCACTCACTATATGATTATGAGAGACGCCGTAGTGGAGGGCTCCGGAAATTTAGACCACCTGGGGTTCTTTAACGTGCACCCAAATCTGAGCACACGGGCCTACAACATTTCCGCCTCCATCGGAAATGCAGCCGCCGCAGCCGGGATTCGAACCCGCGCCCTGCGGGTGTTACTGGGCTTACCAGCAGAGTCAGATCACGTCACATCACATTACATCACATCACATCACTTTATTTCCTTGAAGACCCCTCATGGGGGGTATTACATAAGGGCTATACAATGTAGCCAGGTGACTTCACTCGGTAAGAAAGTCAGAATCTTCGACGGAGTTTAACAAGACGCCCGGGTTTCTTATCTAAAACCAGACGCACAAAGATAGATCTCTACGGAGAAGTCATCTATTTGAAAACACCACTATACTCGAAACATATTTGCGAAGTGATGGTGCTTTAGTGGACCGCGATGGCGAGTAAAGAGGAAAGATTTCGCTGCGGGAAATACCGGCGCAGTGCACTGCACAGTTTTCCTCTAAAAAATAAATTGAAATAAATTCTCGACACGCCTCTTTGCCACAGCTTACTTTTTTTTCTTTCCTTTAGTCTTATTATTTTTTTTTTCGCAAGTCCCCTTACAGTACCAAGCACGCACGCAGGCGGCAGAATTTAGAGCTCCGAGCACTGACAGAGACAAACGTACAGGCGCGGCAACATGCTATAGAGGGGAGGCCATATACACCGGCACTGCCGTAAAAGAGCAAAGAGAAGGAAAAACAGAAGGTGAGAAAGAAGCAGCTTGTTTTGAATACCGCGGCTGCCATCGACTCTCGCTCAACTGCCGAGTTCAACAGTCCGCCGAGACACGGGCAGGGAAAAATAATAACAATAAAAAAGCGACAAGAGCGTGATGGAGATGAGATCACTCAGGAAGCCACAGTGTGTAAGGACGAGGACGACGACAACAGCGAGTTCGACAACCGCGACCGCAAAAAAAAAAAAAAGAAAAAAACAGTTGGGTGCAGCGTTGCGAATAGTACAAAGAGCCGTGAAAGATAAAGCGTAAGTCGTATTTGCTAGTCTATCTATCGTTTCGCTTTGTGCAATGAGATTGGCAGTTGAATACGCTCTGGCAAAACGTTTGACGGCGAAATTCGCTGAGTTGGCCGATTGAGAAAAGAAAACATTTAGCGAATTTAGAGAGGGACTAGCAGTGAGTCGACGACATGCTTCCGTATCAAGTCCACACAAACATGTTCGAGAATCCGTTTTTTTTTTTTCACGTACAGTATCGGAATGGAATTCACTGCATGATGTGGTCTTCACATCTCAGTCTATGTGCCATTTTGAGCGTCCCATATTGTCTGTACTAAAGTCTGTACTCGACTTGCTTTACAGTTTATCGCAATTGCGAATGTATACTAGGGAGATAGACCCATCTCCGCTGTTCTGGAGGTCGTATTAACCTGTGTTTAAGCTCATCTATATATCTCTGTATAATGTACTTATCTTCTTGTATTTTGTGCACATCATTCATCTATCACGTGTGTTTTCCACTTAATTTTTGTGCCTCTCCTGTTTAGTCTTTTCAAGACCGCAGTATGTTGTAAATAAAAAATAAATGGTTATAGCCGACTCCACCTTATTCTAGGATTACGACATACGAATATGTGTTGTCCTATGCTTGAACTGGCATCCAAGCATTAGCGTGAAAAAGTGGGTAAGACGGGGGGAGGGGGTGGGGTTAGGGTGGTGATTCGACTACGTTCTCTCTCCCGCAAAATATTTTAAGGGATGCGCATAGCGAGCTAAAATATAGTATACCACATTTTAGTTTACCGTACCCGGACCTTTCGTCGATCGGCTATCCGTCATGGTTGTGTGTACAAGCATTCTTCAACGGGGCATATTGCCGAAGCCCAGGACCGTACCTACGGGGGAAGTGAGGGCAGTGGTGTACACACCAGGCGGTGGCACTCCGGGCCCGTGATCCCTTTTGTTTGCCATGCATAGATAGGGGAAATATACCATTAACCTGCCCAGTCCCAACTTTAGATTGAAAAGGTGCCCCCCTCCTCCCCCTAAAAAAATTCTACATACAACCCTGTGTGAAGGTGTTCTGACCTTCTTAACCTTCCGCTTTGGGAGCGAGTGACCTTCCTTCTTCTTTATCATGTATTCGCCTGCTTATTAAATTATATATATATATATATATATATAAGGATGACGGACAGCTGTCGGTAAAAGCTGCTCTCCAAGAGGCTGCTTGGGGCGCTTGTACACGACAGCAGTACGAAGTCTAATAGCATGCAACAAAACAAACAGAATACAGCTTCAATAATAATAATAATAATAATAATAATAATAATAATAATAATAATAATAATAATAATAATAATAATAATAATAATAATAATAATAATAATAATAACATAGTTACAGAACACAATCAAAAGTAAACATATGCATTTCGATTAATGGGTTCTGTGTGCAGCAGTGCGGGAAATCCATGCCAGCGTTCACATATTTCCTACGTTGATCAGGATCTACGTTGGATAATTTAACTTTTTAGTAGTTTGTTCAGGGTGGTTTCATTTACCACATTTCTCTCAGATTTCGTGTATCAAGCAATGTGATTACAAACGATAATTTGGGAGGGGTCGTGCAAAAACATGGATTTTCTTTTTTTTATTTTTATTTTTGTTTAGTACACACTGAAGTTCGTAAACTAAGTAGGAGGGGCGAAAAAAAAAAAGGAACAGAGTGAAAACAAAGTTTAAAGAGTTACACAGCAAGTTAGAATGAGCATTGATATTGAAAAAAAAAAACAAGTACATACTATCTAAAGAAGGTTGAATAAACATTTCTAGAAACAAGTGCACAATATTCTAGAAGCACTCTCAAGCACAATTCTAGAACTAACATTTTCAAACTCTCCTTTTTCCCGCGCACTGTAACAGAATGGAATCAATTACCAGCATTATTCATAAATAGCATAGACTCAATTGAACATATTGTATCTTGACCTGTATTGTTAAAGTGTTAAATGTTCTTTCTTATTCATTGTTTGAGTTATGTCCTTATTCTTTGCGCTTTTCATGTTCTTAATCTTCTGTTGTCCTTATTACTAGCTTTGTAAATACGTCCCTCCTGCTTGGGCCCTTCACTGGGCCTGCAGTATTATGTAAATAAAAATAAATAAAGCACAAAAAAGGTGAAGCAACACAACTGAAATGACGAGATGACATAATCTAGCGCGGTAATGTCAACAACATTTGTCTATAAACGAGACTGCTTCCATTTCTTTAAATGAGACTGCGCCAGTATAGTGATGCGGAGTCGTTCTTTTGCAACAACTCTCCAGAGACTCCCGAGCGCACCGAAACAACCGCCCGAGCGCATGCCACAAACTTTCCGGCAAATCTAGTGCAAAAGCGCACGCAAGCCAGTTAACACAGAGCCGAGGAGGAACTTGCCACGGCAAACAAACAGGCGGCGGCGGTGAGGGCTCGATGGAGGGGTCTGTGAACCGCCTGTACACCGACAACAGACCTGCTACAGCGAACGCTTTTATACGCGTCGCCTCGCATCTCAACGAGCCACCGGCACGAGACTGGGCAGCAGCGCAAAGCGGATACATTCTTCTACGCTTGTGAGCTCTTTGTAGGGATGTCATGTCGACAATCGACTAACCAATAGGTTTTCACCGTTTATTTTTTTATTTATTACTATTTCGTAATACCCTCCGGGCCGAAGGCATTATGGAGGAGGTGAAACACGATATCTTATTCATACGATGTTAGCTAATAATAAAAAATAAATAAAACAAACAAAAAAGAACAAAATGCAAGCGTTGTGTACAAACAGAATAGGTATAATGATTTATGATTGATATATGCGGTTTAACGTCCCAAAACCACTATATGATTATGAGAGACGCCGTAGTGCAGAACTCTGGAAATTTCGACCACCTGGGGTTCTTTAACGTGCACCCAAATCTGAGCACACGGGCCTACAACATTTCCGCCTCCATCGGAAATGCAGCCGCCGCAGCCGGGATTTGAACCCGCGACCTGCGGGTCAGCAGCCAAGTACCTTAGCCACTAGACCACCGTGGCGGGGCAAACAGAATAGGTAAGTGCGGGCGTTCATACAATGCTATTTAGCGCAGAACCAAACAAGCGATGATCGGTCAAGATGTCCACAGATCCGGGAAGGTGGTTCCAGTCTACCGATGATCTGGGAATAAATGAATCGCTGCATGTTTTGGTTAGGCACTGCATAACGCCAACTTTATTAGGATGATCCATTCTAGATGATACGTAAGAAGGCTGAAAAATGAAAAGTGCCTCGCGAAGAGTTGGGATATTATGATTCGATTTTGTGAAATAGACAGAGGCGGAAGAGCATACGACGAGAGGCAAGAGATATTTGCTCGTGTAATAACCAGTTATATAAGCAGCTGAACAGAAGAACCCTGTCAAAGATTGTTGAAGATTAATAGTCGCGCCTTCTCCATGTGGAGACAGTGGGAGCGAAGCTTCGCATAGCTACGCGGCCTCTCTCTCTATGGGGAGAGGGCGGGGCGTCACGTCAGCAAGCAGCACATCAGCGCCTGGCATGCAGACTCAACGCCGCACTCTCTCAACACCCCTAGACTATTGACTGTGAATAGTCTAGGTGGTGTTGACTCTCTGCGGCTACACGAAGCTACCCTTCCTCTTTGTCCAGAGGGAAAGAGCACGGCGCCGAGTCTACAAGCCAGGCGCTTGACGCGCTGCGACGCGTACGTGCGGTCAGGCCTCTAGATGCCCCATCAAACGCGAGATTTGATCATCGGCGTCCCTCGGTGACGAAAACTCATGAAAATAAAATCACCATCACAAGACCACGACAGAGACAGTAAAATTTCTGACGTCATTATGACGTCATCACACCGCATCCTAGCTTGGCCAAAGGTGGTCCAATCACGGAGGCAATGAAACGCCAGGTGAGGTACCTCCGATATTCCAGGCGGCGCAACGCCACACTATATGTGCGGAAAGCTTTCACAGGGGAGCGGGGCAGCATCAATACATCGGCTTGGAAGAAAAAGAAAATGACTTCCTTCTTCTTCTCAAAATGAGACCAACGATATGACTTGGTTGATATTGATGAAGTGCACTCAGAGAATTTTAATGCCACATGTTAAACTATCACAGGTTGATTATAGGCGGAGGAAATCGATATCGAAGCTTCATTCTTAAATTTCGCGCCGGAATCTTCTACATGTGACGTCAAAATTTTCAAAATATATTTTTCGTATTGCCACGACATTTCCTGGATGACATTTTCTGAAACTTCGCACGCTGCGTCTATGGCACCCATAGATGACAATGAACTTCATTTTTGCCGATTAGATGCCCTAGGACCCAGTAGACGCCTTCAAAATTCATGTCGTCACGGTGCAGTGGTGCGGGAATCTCAAGGTGGCGCCCTCACGCGCATTTTCTTTTTTTTGCGCGTTTTCTCCATTATGCACAAACGTCGTCTCGCGGCAAAAGTGATGTGTTTTCTACGTTGCAAAATTCTGCTTCACTAATACCCAAAACTCGTTTCGCTCTTTAGTGTCCCTTTCAAGGGAATGCACAAAGGGATCACGCGAGTTTTAAAGACACTGAAGGACCTCTTACCGAGGTCCCTACTAACATCAGTACGAGGTGCAAAGGGTGGGGTATAAGGGGGGCGGCCACAACACGTGGTCCACCTTACGACGCGCTCCAAATGCTGCCACAATAATTCTTCATTAGTCGGCGCACTTATACAGGATTACTCCCACCTTCCTTCCTCCCCCCCATTCCCTCCCCCTAATTGCTTGCTTAATTCGCGAGCCTTGCATCCAAGCGGCAGACGACCAGTACCACGAGGGTGCGCCTAAAAGTTGCCGCCTTCAGACACTCGCGAATTGCTCAAGAAGAGCGTCCCGCAAATGTGCACATATATGTACACCCTTGCATATACACGTAGCAATCAAGTTAGTGGTTTGAAAGACGTCGGGGGGCTGTTCGCTGCCATCCTGTTGCGAAGTGGTTTTACGTAACTTCATCTACCCATATTTTCCTTATCGTTCGCCGCAGTGGCGAGACACAGGAAAACATGGCCTTGACACAGCAACGCGGTCACGACCGAATAATGTCGCGTCACACCATCCGCGCGAAGTCTAAAACAAAAAGGACGAAAAATGAAGCTACTTTATCATCATCATAGTTAGTCATCTTCGTGCAATGTCCTCTCCAGGACGAAGACCCCTCAAATTGAATTCAATTGACACCTGTTTCACGCGAAAATGTTACTTAATTCACTATGTTACACATGTCCGACCATTTTTCGAATTTTACATTAAGATGAAAGCCTCAATGCATTATCAAGCACGAAAACTGTGCGCCGCTGGCGTCTTCAGAGATTTTACGAGACTTGACGATACTTCACGAGACTGGCGTCGGCATCAGCATGAATGATTCATAATCAAGCCATTAAGCCTTCTGTCAAAAGTGGTGTGATACTCAAGTGAACATGTGTGTGTGTGTGTGTGTGTGTGTGTGTGTGTGTGTGTGTGTGTGTGTGTGTGTGTGTGTGTGTGTGTGTGTGTGTGTGTGTGTGTGTGTGTGTGTGTGTGTGCGTGCGTGCGTGCGTGCGTGCGTGCGTGCGTGCGTGCGTGTGTGTGTGTGTGTGTGTGTGTGTGTGTAGTCGGCGTACCAAGTCACACGACCACAACGCAGCATGACGCCATCAATGAAGTAATCATGCCGTCACTGATCGCGAGGGCTTGCACGGGCATCGCGTTGTCACGTGATCATGACGTAATCGCACCAAATCGCCGCGCGGTCGAATGGAAATACCGATTACGGAAGCTGTGTTAAACCAGGGAAGCGACCAATGCCTTTGGTATCGGGAGCTGTACATAAAACCACGTTAGCTGCACAAACCTTTCGGATGCAGGCGGGGAGAATCAATACATCCGGAATGACAAAAAGAAACGAAAAACTGTTTTCGAATTTTACAGGCATATAGATAAAGAACAAGGAATATTTTTTTTATCATTAAAGCCTCCCCATTATTCATCGCCGAGTACCATTTATCAGGCCACCATCTTATCGTTCACGTTGAAATTGATAATGAACAGCACGAGCTTAAAGCATCTTCTGCTACTCAAACAGCTTCTTCTTACTCCTTTCAAATAGCACAACAAAATTGACTGTATCATGTCTGCCCGCTGTCGTCGTTGCTACGTCTGACCACCCTATTCTTTTGTGATTGGTCATTTTTCATCTCTAGCTGCGTATCCCATATAAGTAGTGGCGATTAAACTGCTTATTATTTGAAGTATCCCCTCCCTCCTTCCTGAAGTAAAAAGAGAACGAAAAAAAGAAAGAAAAAGACGGGACAAAAGACAAGAGAATACGCCTTTTTTTTTTAAGTGCCCTGCTTAATTTAACCTCAACCTGGCTCAACGAACCAACTCGCCGTGCGGTGCAGTGTAGGAAGCTCACACGTATTCTAGCAGAGCGTTACATATCTGGATGATGAGGGTGGTGATGATGATATGTGGGCAAAGTTGGGACTCAAAAAAAAAAAAAAGAGAATATTTTGTTTTTTTATTTATTTCTTAGAGTGCTTAGTTCACTCTGTCCTGCCTCATTTTTTCAATTGTTTTGATATTCTATTCTTGTTTTTTTCTTTCTCTGTTGGCATTTAGGCGCGCACTGGGAAACACTGCACGCTCCAAAAAATTTGCTTGTTTCTATTTCACATAAGACGTCACCCACTCCTCTGTAATATTCCGCCCTCTCAACAAATGTAGAATATTGGGCGAATCGGCTTGTCGTACTTGAACTGGTGTTGCACATCACGGGCAAGGAAAGAAGAAACCGCCGAGCCGATCAAACGAATATATATATAAAGCCTCCCCATGAATAATGGGGAGGCTTTAATGAAAAAAAAAAGATTCCTGGTTCTTTATGTATTAGCCTGTAAAATGCGAAAACAGTTTTTCGTTTCTTTTTGTCCACCCAAAAAAGTGGATGGAGGGAAGGCCACTATGGTAGCTCAGTGGTTAGAGCATCGAACGAGTTATTCGAAGGTCGTAGGTTCGATTTTTGCTCACGGCTGGTTATTTTTTCATCCACTTTTCTTTCTCCTTATTTACATTTCATTGGTTCTAATAATTTCCCCAGTACATTTCTTGGCATTACTGTCTGTTAGATCTCATTAATATTGTGTTAAAACAAGGAAAAACGAGCCCTTAGGTATACACTTCTTTCCCTTGTTTCATTGAACGAGGGTCTCGTACTGGCAAACTTGGTGTGTTTAGGTTGTATAAGAGGGACAATTAATCAGCTGCCCGCTCATAATAAGTTCACGTGCTATACGTGACGCCAAACATGCGCATCAGAGTGTTTTCACACTCGTCGTTTGGATTATAGATGGCGCTGACTGTCACTCCTACTTCTAAATTCACATATAAACCCAAAAAAGTGGATGGAGGGAAGGCCGCTTTGGTAGCTCAGTGGTTAGAGCATCGAACGCGTTATTCGAAGGTCGCAGGTTCGATTCCTGCTCACGGCTGGTTATTTTTTCACCCACTTTTCTTTCTTCCTATTTACATTCCATTGGTTCTATTAACTTCCCCTGTACATTCCTTGGCATTATTGTCTGTTAGATCTCATTAATATTGTCTCGAAACACGGAAAAACGAGCCCTTAGGTAAACACCTCTTTCCCATATATATATATATATATATATATATATATATATATATATGTGTGTGTGTGTGTGTGTGTGTGTGTGTGTGTGTGTGTGTTTCGCAGTAGAAAGTTCTTAAGTAAACCAGGGCGGCATTATTCTCGAGTGCATATATATAAGTTAGCATACAATATATTACACCTATTCCACAATTCATGAGTCATACAACTCGTACGTGATCACTTTTACTTATAAATTACCCATTTCTTGGCCAATCCGCGAGAGTGGGTGTGAGCCATACACAAGAGGATATCATCATCATCATCATCATTTCGTTTGGCCGGCTCGGCCACTTCTTAATTTCCCCATAACACTCCCCACTCAGTCACCCACTATAGCCGCGTGCTCGGCGGCGAAAACGTCGCACGCGCTTGTCCCGTGATACGAAGGAAGGAAGCGACGAGTACGCCAGCAGCGAGTGAGCGCCCTCGCGTGAAGCAGTGGTACAGCTAGCAGCGCAGCTGGAGAAAGCTCGATCGAGGTGTGTCTCCTCTGTGGCAGCGGCCTTGGGACTCCCTGGGTCACTGTACTACGCGGACGTTCCTCGCCTCGCCGTCGACGCATGGCGGCGGCAAAACGCACTGCACACGTTGCTGTTAAAACGTTGCCCTACGGGATGCTGCTGCTGCACGGAGTTGGCTGCATGCCTGGCTGGCACGGAGTTGGACGCAATCCAACCTCGCCAACCCGGCCCGAAGAGACGAGAAACGCCCGCACTCTTATACAGCACTGCACGTGCCAATGACCGAGGCTCTACGCTATAGAAGTAAAGGCGACTGAAGTGCTGGAGAAGAAACCAGTGCTGCAGCTCGGCCACGTTAGTAATCCCACTTCGGACAGAACTAAGAGCACACGGAAAGCATGGATGATAAAAAAAAAGGTGTGTGGGGTGGGGGGTTAACTATGCACTAAGCCGCGCAATTAGAGCTTTAAAAGAGTTAAAGTGGACGATTATGCGATGAGCCCCTTGCCCCTTGTCTCCTGTGTCCCGACATTTTGCGCTCCACCTTTATTTTAAGACAATGGACCAACGCGCGTAGCAACGCATTCTATTATGAGGACTTATCTGGCTGCTTCTTTATAGGCAGTTTGTATAAGCCTTTGCTATGTCATTCTAGGTTGTTCGTATACGTTGATTTCAGCGCAGATATGGTCAACCTAAACCACATACAGTCACAGAAACGACACGGTTCTTCAAAACTGCAAAGACAAAAACTCGCGCTGGAACCGAGCCTTCGCACCACTGAAATTATATATATATATATATATATATATATATATATATATATATATATATATATATATATATATTGTAGCGAAGCCTCCGAACTATGAAATGGGTCGAACTCTTGCGTACCTTCTAGTGGGGCTACCCAACAAGGACGCCGCTCGCACTGAGAGCCCGTGCTTTGCTGTGACTGTCGCCATTGCATATTCTCGCTCGTTGCCGGCTAATAAACGCCTTAACAATTTGGTGGAGAGTGCTGCGATCCCTGTCTATGCCTTTGGAGCTACGATCACGTACCCTGCCATCTACTATGTACCAAGACGCTTCTCAGCAAACGCCTCCTCCAATGCCACCCCCTTGTCCCGGTGTCCCCAGAATCCGCGATCCACCCATCTTCCCTGGCGCTGATGGCACTGACGTGGAGGACTGGCTCGTCATTTACGACCGCGTGAGCGTCCCCAACAAATGGGACGAGGACGGCAAGCTGACAAACTTGGTGTTTTACCTTGCCGGTGTCGCCAGTTTGTGGTACAACAACCACGCGTCCGATTTTGCCACCTGGTCCGATTTCAAGACCGCAATCGTCAACGTCTTCGGCCGCCCTGCTGTTCGCAAGCTGCAAGCCGAGCAGCGCTTGCGTGAACGGGCTCAGGAGGCTGGTGAGTCATTCACCAGCTATATTGAAGATGTCCTGGACTTATGCAAGAAATCCAATCACACCATGTCCGAGTCTGACAAGATCCGAAACATCATGAAAGGCATCGACGATGATGCCTTCACGATGCTGCTCGCCAAAAACCCCGGCACGGTGGCTGAGGTCATCACACTGTGCCAGAGCTACGAGGAGCTCCGCCGGCAGCGTTCGATGACCCGACGCTCCCCACCACGAGCTGCAACGCTTGCTGGCTTGGAGGCCAGTTGTGACCAAGTGGCGTTGATGGCAGAACTGAAGTCCCTTATCCGTGAGGAAATCGCGCGTCAGTTCTCCCTCCTGCCCTTTTCCCACCAACCTGCTGTTCAACAATCGGCTACTACCCTTCTCCCTCCCATCCGCCGAGCGATTGAACAGGAAATAGCGGAGGTAATGCCTGCTTACCACCCCCAACAGCCTCCGGCTCCTGCGTCCCTGAGTTACGCGCAAGTGGTCGCCAGGCCACCCCAAGTCGTTCAAGCACCCGCCCCTCTGACCTACGCTGAAGCTGCTGCACGACCTCCGTCCGTTGCAGCGGGTATGCCCGCTACGTATGTTGACGTAACCGCTCAGCCTCAGCTTCAGCCCACCATGCAGCCACCGTTCCGTCCATCAGCCCTTGCGACATGGGTGAGACCTACCCCGGTGAACAGATGGCGCACACCCGACAACCGGCCCATCTGCTTTGCCTGCGGTTACGCCGGTCACGTGGCCCGTTATTGCCATCGCGTACAGCCGGCTCCAATTTCTTCACCTGTTGCTGGCCAACTCAGCCGTCCTTATCGCGAAGAACCGCCGTCTATGCCACCTCGATCTCGCCCAGGTCCATCTCGAAGATCACCGTCTCCACGACGCCGTTCCCTGTCTCCCATGCGGCCAAGTGCGGCATCTCATGAGCGGGAAAACTAGTCGTCGCCGTCCCTGAGGCAAGGACTGCGACGCTATCGCAATGTGAAAGCCCTCAGAGCAGCCCCTCGAATGTCATTGACGTGCTTGTGGACGGTGTTTGTGCATCGGCTCTTATTGACACTGGAGCTGCCGTATCAGTTATGGACGAAAAACTCTGCCGCTTACTTCGAAAAGTGACGACGCCACTTTCTGGGTTATCCCTTCGTACTGCGAGTTTGCACCGGATTCATCCTACAGCAGGGTGCACAGCTCGCGTTGTCATCCAGGACGTTCTGTATGTCGCCCAGTTCATCGTCATTCAGGCATGCTCTCACGACGTCATCCTGGGATGGGACTTTCTCTCCCGCCATGACGCCGTCATCCATTGTGCCACTGCCGAAATTGAGCTCTCCCCCTTCTCGCATTTGACGCCAGAAGACAGTCCCCCGACACTGAGCAAGATTCTAACGAGAGACGATACAACAGTGCCTCCAAACTCGACGACGGCTGTGTCTGTCTACTGCGCTGGTCTCTCCGACACCATTGGACTTGTTTCGCCATCTGACCGCGCTTGCAGCAGGAAAGGGTTGCTAGTACCTTTCGCGACCGTGCAGGTCAACCAGGGCAACACTGCTATTTTTGTAACCAACCCGCTCCCGTACGCTGTTACCTTGCTTCGAGGGGAATGTCTCGGCAGAGTGGAACCAGTCGACGACGCACAAGTCCTGGACGTACCCGATGACACGCGCGCTCCCAGGTCGTGTACCATCAATGCTGTTTCCACTTCTGATTCGTCGTCTGCTGATGTATTTGGCCCCTCCATCGCTGACAACCTTACGGCCGCACAGCGTTCCCAACTTCTGGACCTGTTACAAGAATATCGTTCTTCTTTCGATGTCGGGCGAAGTTCTCTCGGTCGCACGTCCGTTGTTACGCATCGCATCGACACTGGTGCCCATCCACCTTTACGGCAACGTCCATATCGCGTGTCGCCTGCTGAACGTCGAGTAATTAATGATCAGGTTGGCGATATGCTCCGACGCGACGTTATTCGGCCCTCCGACAGTCCATGGGCGTCTCCTGTTGTTCTTGTTGCGAAGAAAGACGGTTCTGTGCGGTTCTGTGTAGACTACAGACGGCTTAATAAGATCACTCGCAAGGATGTTTATCCACTGCCACGCATCGATGACGCGATTGACAGCCTTCATGGAGCCGATTTTTTTTCTTCTCTCGATCTGCGCTCGGGGTACTGGCAAGTACCCATGGCTGACGACGCTCGACCAAAGACCGCCTTCGTCACGCCAGACGGCTTGTACGAGTTTAACGTCATGCCGTTTGGTCTATGTAATGCACCTGCGACCTTTGAGCGCATGATGGACACCATTCTGCGCAACTTGAAATGGTACACGTGCTTGTGTTACCTCGACGATGTCATTGTCTTTGCTCCGGATTTCTCCACGCATCTCCAACGTCTGAAAGAAGTTTTCGCACGTGTGAGCAATGCCGGCTTACAACTAAATCTGAAAAAGTGCCGCTTTGCAGCACGGCAACTCACCATACTGGGGTACGTCGTGTCCAAAGACGGCATTCTTCCTGATCCTGCCAAGCTTCAGGCCGTGGCCGAATTCCCCAAACCTGCATCTGTCAAAGAACTGCGTAGTTTCGTGGGCCTGTGCTCATACTTCCGACGCTTCATACGAAATTTCGCCACGATCATATCACCGCTGACGAAGCTCCTTGGAAGCAACGGGCCCTTCAATTCGTGGTCATCCGAGTGCGACGACGCGTTCGCGAAGCTCCGCCATTTGTTGACGTCGCCTCCCATTCTACGCCACTACGACCCTACAGCCCCAACGGAGGTGCACACGGACGCCAGCGGAGTAGGCCTCGGCGCTGTCCTGGCGCAGCGAAAACCCGGATTCCCAGAATATGTCGTAGCATATGCAAGCCGTACGCTCACGAGAGCCGAGAAAAACTACACCGTCACGGAGAAAGAGTGCCTGGCGATCGTCTGGGCTCTTACAAAGTTTCGACCTTATTTGTATGGTCGCCCATTCGACGTCGTCACCGACCATCATGCACTATGCTGGCTTTCATCATTGAAGGATCCCTCAGGCCGTCTCGCCCGTTGGGCTCTTCGCTTACAAGACTACGATATCCGCGTGCTGTACCGCAACGGACGCCAGCATGCTGACGCCGACGCCCTCTCGCGCTCCCCTCTGCCTGAAGGTGATGTGCTCTGCTCAGTATCTTCGGCTGCTGTTTCTGCCATTGATGTTGACATCATCGCTACCGAACAGCGAAAGGATAATTGGATCGGCCCGCTCATCGACATGCTCTCTGATCCATCCGCAACGCCATCCACGCGTGCATTGCGTCGTCAAGCTCGCCATTTCGCCATTCGTGACGGCCTCCTACACCGACGCAATTACGACGCCGACGGCCGGCAGTGGTTACTCGTGATACCCCGCAGTCTGCGGTCAGAGATATGTGAATCATTCCATTCTGATCCGCAATGCGCGCACTCTGGGGTATTCAAAACCTACCATCGCATTCGACAACGCTACTTCTGGCGCGGGATGTACCGCTATGTGCAGCAGTTCGTTCGCTCTTGCCTCACTTGCCAACGCCGTAAACCGTCAGCCCACATGTCGCACGCCAGTCTACAACCGTTACCTTGCCCTGACCGTCCCTTTGGGCGCGTAGGTATCGATTTGTATGGACCGCTTCCTCTGACGTCGGCTGGTAACCGCTGGGCCATCGTTGCCGTTGACCATTTAACGCGATACGCCGAAACCGCCGCTCTCCCTGCGGCTGCTGCGCGCGATGTTGCGTCCTTCCTGCTGCATCGATTTATACTGCGCCACGGACCACCCCAAGAGCTTCTCAGCGATCGAGGCCGTGTCTTCTTGTCGGAAGTCGTCGAAGCCATTCTGACGGAGTGCCATTCTGTCCACCGCAAAACTACTGCTTACCACCCACAGACGAATGGCCTCACCGAACGCTTTAACCGCACTCTCGGCGACATGCTTTCTATGTACGTCGCTGCCAACCACACTAATTGGGATAATATACTGCCCTTCGTCACCTACGCCTACAACACCGCCCCTCAGAGCACGACTGGTTTTTCACCTTTCTACTTGCTGTACGGAAGGCACCCGTCGCACACCATGGACACGATACTCCCGTACACGCCGGATCCATCTGAGTGTACACCTATTTCCGAGACAGCCAGGATTGCTGAAGAGTGTCGCGAGCTTGCCAAGACTTTTACGACGCAAGATCAAAAGCGGCAGAAGAGTATTCGTGATGGCTCCACCACTTCTGAGCCCATGTTCCTTCCTGGTGCGCTTGTATGGCTCTCGACCCCGACCTCTGCCGCTGGCCCCTCTTCCAAACTACGTCCCAAATACGAAGGCCCCTACCG